>NC_052050.1:133773059-133853511 GCF_903992535.2 Arvicola amphibius
ACAAGGGCTGTGCCTCTGAGGGCAACAAAAAGACTGAAAGCAGACCAATATTTCACCTAGTGCTCCTGAGATCCAGGCACCCCCAGTCTCATCTCCAGCTCTGTAGGAGGAAGCCTACTGTGGTCCCTGACCTTTCCTCTCTGACCACATATCCAAGGGATCACAAAAAATTTCTCTTCCAACCTTCCTTCCCCCAACTCATCCCAGTTACTCAGCCTCCAACTGCCCCGTGAACATTCCAATGTAACAGGCTGGAAAACAAGCAACACACAACTATTATGCTCTCAAAATCCAGTTAGGAAACAGAAACCAAGATAAAAAAAATTCTACCCTAGCCGGGCGGTGGTGGCACACGCCTTTAATCCCAGCACTCGGGAGGCAGAGGCAGGCGGATCTCTGTGAGTTCGAGACCAGCCTGGTCTACAAGAGCTAGTTCCAGGACAGGCTCCAAAGCTACAGAGAAACCCTGTCTCGAAAAAAACCAAAAAAAAAAAAAAATTCTACCCAACAAAGACAAATTCAGAAATCACCACCTAGACCTTTAATCATCCCAAACACAGATGCTAAGATACCAGTGTAAAGCACAACCAATAATAGCCAGGACAATATATCCTCAGTAGATCTTGGTGATCCTACTACAACAGGCTCTGAATATTCCAACACAACTGGAGCATAAGAAAAAGACCTTAAAACAGCCTTTATGATTATGATAGATGTCTTTAAGGAGGAAATAAATAAATCCCTTAGGGATATCCAGAGATGGAAGAGAGATCTTCAGGCATTGAAGGTATGATAGAAAAAAAAATGTATATATGGATCAAAGAAAATGTTGAATAAAACCAAAACAAAACAAACATCCAGGAAATCTAGGACACTATGGAAAGGCCAAACATAATAATAATAGGTATAGAAAAAGTAGAAGAAACCCAGCTCAAAGGCTCAAAAAATGTCTTCAACAAAATCACAGAAGAAAATTTTCCTAACTTAATGAAGGGGATACCTGTAAAAGTACGAGAAGCATACAGAACATCAAGTAGATTTGACCAGAAAATAAAGTTCCCTCAACACACAAAAATCAAAATATTAGATGTCCAGTAAAACAAAGTGTATTAAAAGGTGCAAGGGAAAAAGACCAAGTTAAAGCAGGTCTATTAGAATTAAACCTGACTACTAAATGGAGTCTCTAAAAGACAGAAGGGCCTGGATAGATATGCTGCAGACTCTAAGAGACCACAAATGCCAGCCCAGACTACTATACCCAGTAAAACTTTCAGTTACCATAGATGAAAAAATAGGATATTCCATGATAAAGTTAAATTTAAACTTTGTCTATTTGTTTATAAATTCACTCATACAGAAGCTGATATAAGGAAAACTCCAACCTAAGAAGGTTAATTATACACATGAATACAGAGGTAATAAATATTTTCTTACAAACAAAATCAAAAGAAGAGGAACACACACGCACATGTGACCACCAATAACCAACAATAACAACAACAAAATATAAGGAATCAACAATCATTGGTTGTTGATATTTCTCAGTATCAATAGTCTCAATTCCCAAATAAAAAAGACACAAACTAACAAAATGAATGTGAAAAGAGAATCCAGTCTTCTATTGTGTTTAAAACACACTTTAACATCAAAGATAGATATTAACTCAAGGCAAACGATTGAAAAATGATTTTCCAAACAAATGGATTTAAGAAGTAAGCTGGAATAGCCATTTTAATAACTAACTACTAAGAGGCAGAAAACTAGTCTTCTCATGAACTCCCTGATAGACTATTCATTTCCATGTAGTCAGTCATAGTTTCATATAATAAATACTAAATGATCTTAGCAGGACACACAAACACACACACACACACACACACACACAGAGAGAGAGAGAGAGAGAGAGAGAGAGAGAGAGAGAGAGAGAGAGCGAGAGACAGACAGACAGACAGAGACAGAGAGACAGACAGAGACAGAGAGATGGGGGGAGAATTACAAAGAGGCCATTCTTTTAAAAGGAAGTTGAATAGTATGAGAAGAGTTGAAGGGGAAGAAGAGATGAAGAAGAGGTGTAGAAATTATGTACATACTATCAATAGTCATGTAAGACAGTCTCAGAAGTTAAAGTGAAATATATACTATTACACTAGTCTTCATTCTAAAATAAAACAGATACTTATAAATAGTTAAATGGAGAAATATGTGAGAAAAGAACAGCTCTCGTCAACGTGGGAGAGAAGCAGTTCACACAGAGACACTAGGAAACTCTTTGGTAAGAATTACCTTGGCAATTTCCAGGAATTATAATGTGTAAGCATGTGATAGTTTGAAAGAAAATGACCCCATATGCTCATAGGGAGGGACACTCTTCAGAGGTGTGCCCTTGTTGGAATAGGTGTGGTGTTGTTGGAGCAAATGTCACTGTCACTTCCTGCTGCCTGACAATCTATATATAGTACTCTGAACTCTTTCTCCAGCATACTGTCTGCATGAATGCCTGCCACCATGCTTCTTGCAGAGATGCTAATGGACTAAACCTCTGAAACTGTAAGCTAACTTCAATTAAACATTTTCCTTTTTAGGAGTCACGGTGGTCATGGTCTCTCTTCACAGCTATAAAAACCTAACAAGACAAAATATGACTACAGCAGTCCTCGAAGCAACAAAGAGACTGGCTCCCGTTTGGAGAACTAGTTAGATATCGATGCACATTTCATTTGTAATCGAATACTTGCCTAGTTTGATTCTGAAATGTCCCTCAAAGTTCCTCATGCTGAAAAATTCTTAACACCTGTGGCACCATTGGAAGATAGTGAAACCCTTATGAACTGACACCCACCAGAATGAAGTTAGTTTATTAGAAGCATGCCACGACAAACTATTGCCTTCCTGTTTCTGACCACTGTGAGATCTCTCCATCTCTCTTAAAGTATACCCAGTACAGGCACCAAAGTAATAAATTCAATCAATTACGTATTGATATCTCTGAAACTATTAGTCAACAAAAATATTTCCTGTCTGTAAGTTGACTACATCAGGTACTTCATTCCAGAGATGAAAGCTGACTAACACAGAAGCCATTGAATGCTGTAACTAGAGAAATATGTACAGAAGACAATCATTGAGCGCACAAGAGTAACAACACTGTAGTGACATTTTTAAGGAAAGAAATCAGTGACAGTGGTTACTCCTGTGTTGTTTCAGTTCGCTGTCATTTGGTATGTTGCTCCTGAAATTGGTTTTCTTGTTGGATAATCAATTTTCTAGTGTTGCTCGTCTTCATGTATAGGCAAAGCTTTCTAAAATACTTGTTGAAATGCTGCATCCTGAACGCTTTCAGTGAAAAGCGTTTCACTGAAAAGCGGAGTGAAGACGTTAGAGAGGGTTAGGCATTTCCTCACCTGGATCTAACTCAGGCCCTGCACGGGCCCTCCTTCTAGTTCACTTCCAGTGCTAGAAGCTTGTGAATTATATTATTTCACATTAAGGAGAGACTTATGAGACTATTCTCAGTCTCCCACAAGAAATTATCCAAATGGATTATAAATCATCTCTTTATTATCCCACAGTTGCTACTGAATTGTTTAGATAGGAACAAAGTATTGGAGTCTTTTATTAGGTTGGACAAAAGTGGAAAAACAATAAAATGCCCAGAAAATGTGGCACCCAGGAGCAATAAAGGAGTGATAAAAATGACTTGGGTTTTGTTATTCATTTTTTGATATTTGGCATGCGGTGCTCAGGAAATGTGCAAGAGGGTCTTATATAGTAGACAATAAATTATTCAAAGAAGTTGAGTTGTAGAAGTTAAGCACTAAAGTCTTGAGATCTCTCTCTCTCTCTCTCTCTCTCTCTCTGTGTGTGTGTGTGTGTGTGTGTGTGTGTGTGTGTCTTTGTTTCTCTCTCCCTTCTATTTTTGGCAACAAGGGACCTCAGTTAGAACATAATAAAATGGAATTTGAGAAGGAAAAGCAAAGCCTAAAGCAGCTTACAACCATCATGCAGTGAAACAATGCAAATGCAGGCAGTAAAATCTGGAGCATTTAAAAGTCCCAGAAATGCAGTCCAAATGACAATCTCTAGGAGCCAGGCTAGGCATTTGCTCTTGGCGATTTTAGATGTTGTGCTATTGCTCTGTTTACATATCTCTTGTAGCTGCAGTAACATAACTTTTCTTCTGAATATTTTATATTTATTGTTGTGAAGAGTGTAAAATATTAAACTTGTTGATATAGAGCCTAAGACAAAAATTATATACAAGTAAACTGAACATAACTCTAAATAACAGGCAAAATGTAAATATGACACTCTACTATATGCCCACAAATAACACTTAGATTTTACTTGGATAGAATATTCTAGTCCCATTGTAAGCCATCAGCACTATTGTGTTTTCTCTTGGGAAGTAACATTTTACACCTTTCATTTGGCTTATTTGTTGGCTTTTCATTCTAGTATAATGATTAATGCTAAATGATGCAGGTTTTGTTGAAGACACCTGAAATGGTGATTATATTTCATAAAAAGTATTAAAATTAGGTCATTTTTATCATTTATTTTATAAAACACAAGTTCAACAAGCCAGGGAGGGAGGGAAACACATGTAATTCCAGAGCCCTGGAGACAGAGAGAGGAATCTGTAGCTTTCCAGGATATTCGGTTCCACATAAGGATGTCCTTTCCCAGGACCCCAACTCAGTAATATCTAATTTCTCACAAGTAAAATTTCAATCCATTTTACAATTGCCATCTCAAGTCAAACATGGTAGTATACTCCTTTAATCTCAACCATAGGGAGGCTGAGGCCAGTGGATTTCTATGAGTTTCAGGAGAGGCAGGAATACTACATGGTGATACCCTCTTTCTCCCTCTCCCTCCTCTCTCTCTCCCCTCCTCTCTCTCTCTCACACACGCGCGCGCGCACACACACACACACACACATGCATACACATATACAAATGATTTTACAAGCCTCTCATTTCTAACTTCCTTCACAAACCCAATCACCACGAAGTTCAGTTATGAACATGGCTTTTTGTTTTTATTGTTTATCTTCTAATACTTGTTTAGATACCCTCTTTTCTCTGAGAACTTTCTTCCTTTGAATCTCAAGGGTAAAAACTTCTGTGGCCTGCAATGAGCACGCACATTAGAAATCAGCACACTGTGCAGGAAACAGGGGAACTCTGTTGCTGGTGATGCCCACAACTGGGGAAGCTGTACTGCTTCTAACACAAGGCTAAAGGCGCTGTGGCTCAGGAAGCTGTGAACATGCAGGATGTTAAGCGCAGCGTGAAGATTCATCAGTTTCCATTATTCAATACCACATTGTCAGGTATTACTATGGTTACTTTTCAAAATATGTGGATCTCTTTCTTTGGGTCTTTGGATCACAAATAAAATTTGACAAATCTCCTTTGTTCAGCCTAGAATCAACCCAGCACTCAGAAGATCAGGAGGTGCCATTCTTTTCAGACCGTGGCTAAATATAACTGTGTGGTGTTCTATCACCCTTGGCCTCCCTCTAACCCTGTAGCGTGTGACCTCTGCAATACCTGTTGGTCACAAGGGGCAGGACCAACAAGGGATAGACCTGAGCCCTGAACTTTCCCAAACTAAGATGGTGTCAGAGTACTAAAAGTTTTTCATTTCTTTTACCATAAGTCATCCATATAATTTCAAATATCTCCCCAAATGCCTCTATCTTGGAAGCAATGGAGTTGTAAGGAGGATAAGCTTCTAAAGGTTGATTGTACCCTGCATGGGGTGGTTAGGGACCCACTGCAGTACAGAGAAAGGCACGTGTCTTTTGTGGTCACTGGTCACACCACACAGCCGATTTTGCTTACATTGTCCCTTTTACTTTGGTGTGCAGAGGTACTCTGCTCTCCCATTTTCTTAGTTTAATGAGTTACTTAGTAATGAGACATTTCTTTCTCAGAAGATTGAATTTGAAAAGGAATGAGAGTAGAGAGAAGAGACAACAGAAGACAGAGTGGGGAACAAAGAAATGGGAGAGAAGGACAGGAGAAAAAGAAGAGAAGTTGATGCTTTGCATACAGATGCTGGTGAACCTTCTGAAGACTGAATTGAAGGACTTTTAGCTGGACCTAGCCAGGTCTGCAAGTGTTATGGTACCCAGCTACTCACTAAGACTGGGCTTAATTATCTTTTTATAGTCACAGAGAAAGTAGAAGCTGGGTGGTTATCAAATGAATGTTAATGATGCAAAATATGTTTTCTATGTTAATCATCATTACTGGAGAAATTGTATTATCCGCAGGGACACATACACAGTAAATGTATAATTTCAGAGAAGTATCAGAGTTGATTAAAATTTCTACATGCTGATATCTTGGGTTCACAGCCTTTGTAAATTAGTGGTGTGTGTTGGTCTTTTTTCCCTCACTCTCCATATATGTGTGTGTGTGTGTGTGTGTGTGTGTGTGTGTGTGCTTATATCTATGCACACATATATAATCATTATGAATGCAAATTATCATTGTTCAAACTGCCATCTTGCTGTTCCAAAGATATCCTCTTATTACACAGGGCAGAAGGGTATATAGAAACATATGCTTTAAAAACCCCCATGGGCTCATAAACTCAAAATTCTACAAGCCTTTATCACAGATCACTTGCAACCCAGCACTTCTGTATGCATAGTCCTGAACACGAGGCAACGAGAAGGCAGTGTTTAATCTATCCCCTGTCATCATCACATTTCCCTCCTTATGGTTAATGTTTCTAGCATGCTGTTTGAAAGACATAAATCAAGACACCATTGCCATGCTTAAATCCAAATTCCTGGTTTAGTATCCCTTCCTGGCTTATCCCTTGAAAGTGCTTCAGCGTGCATTCTTGTTGCCTCGTACTTCAGACACCTGGATTCCCCTACCCTGGTTACACTAGCTTGCTCCTCCTTCTAGGAGCTGATGGTGCTGGGTAGTTTTCCCAAGCTGCCAAGAACCCTAGGTCTCAATCATCCTGCCGATATTGTACATGCTCTATCTTTAAAAGTTGTTTTCATGCATCTTTTCTAGCTCAGTAACTTAATGCTGTGTCTTATGTTCTTCATGGCCATCATGATTGTGAGAAAAATTCTTCCTTACTTTTAAATCACTTTATGTAAGTATTTTCTCTGTTTTATTTTTAATTTCAGACAACGAAATCCGTGAAGTGTAAAGCCTGCCATTCCCCTTATTTAGTACTAAACAAATATTGAGGTGAAGTTCAAATATTGTGATGAGATTAAGGGTAATTTTTGTAAAAAATAATATGGTATGACTCTACACCCATTATTTCTGAAATGATGCTTTATAGGTAAATGATTTCAACTCGAATATCCGATTTACTTCATTTAAATTTGAATTCTTTTTAAGCCCTTTTAGTTCTTAGTGGTTTTGTTTGTTTGTTTGTTTTATTTGTAATCATTTTGTCTCTTGGCTTGAGACTTAAACAATTAGTTATTACTTGAAGATACATACATACACATCTGTGAAATGATTTTGAGAACAATATACTCTGTAACTCAGTGCATATTTGAAATTTCGTTACCTAAAAATTCAATGCGGCATGCCGACAATCCTCCATACCTATCAAATGTTTCCATGATGGCATATTAAGGAGATATGTCCTGAGGAGAAGCCATGGAAATACTCAGAGGCATGTGCTGCTCTATGATTGTCACAGTGGAAACAGCTGCGCTGCTCTCCTCAGGAGGATACTGCACTTTGGATCATCGCTCTACATTATGTTCTTTTTTCTTTGTGTTTCTAGCCATCAACTTAAAGGAATGTTGTATTTTTTTTCTCAAAGTTTTTTTTTCCCCATTTTAAAAGGAGCTAGGTATGGACAATCCACATCTTTTTATTTAATCAAGAGTCCGAACTCATTTTTGAAGAGTGACCTTTTTATTTTGCCAAATTAAAATGAACAGTTCTCAAAAGACTTGAGCTCTGTTTGTCCATTTAACTTATTCTGCACATAGACTTATTTTTCTATACTACTGTCATTATTGGCATCATCACCATCATCAACATTGCTGTTGCCATCATCACCACTATGAGAGAGTGCCCCTGTGTCCCAGCCTAACTCCTCACTCCCTAAGTAGCCAAAGATGATTTTGAACTTCCAGCTCTTGGGCCTCAACCTTCAAGTGCTGGAATTTCATTTTTGTACCCGCATACCTAGGTTAGGTAATGCAGGGGATCAAACCCAGGGGCTGCTCGTGCTAAGAAAACACTATTAACAAAACCACATCCCTAGTATTTTTTTCTCACTTTTAATTCACAGTGCCTTTGTCCTCTTGGATTTCAAAATCTAACATATCACATTTTTTAAAAAAAATCAAAATATTTGGAATCTTCCTCTAAAAATAATTTATGCCTGAAAATGTTAATAATTTAAAATTTGCATATTTTAATATTTTCAACATTATTCTCTTAAACAGCTGCAACAAATAATGACAAGCAGGGTATGGCTTCAATATCTACCTCGTGGTTCTTTCCAAGATATATGCAACAAACTATTCTTCTTTAAGACCTGCAAAATGGCAATCATGTTAAATTTAATTAAGTTTAGTGAGGTGTTCTGATGTAGGCTATTAGATATTGTATTAATGAGTTACAGTTAAGAATAGTTTGGAGAAACTTAAAATCCACAAAAAGTTAAAGAAATTCTGCACTTACTTAAAAGTCAATAGATCAGAGACATATTAGAGTATGTTACCTCCGATAATGTGCTTGGAGAAGATAGGATGTTTAATACGCCACAATCTGCATTAGAGATAGTATTGTGGCTTTAGGTTATTAGTCATCTTTTATATGTAAGACCAAATACTAGTTTCCTCATAGTCAAATGAAACTAATAATAGACCAAGTGAAAGCAGTAAAATTTTATATCTGGATAATGGACCTCAGGATGATCCAGCTATATGATTCCATTATTATTCACAATTGGACCAGTGAGAGAAATCCAAACTATTCAGAGCTGACTGCTTTCTGCTCTGTCTGAAGGCAGAAGAGTGGGGACTCCTCTCATTTGTGCTCATCACACGCCCCTTTGCCAGCTGCTTTTGTTTACATGCCTTTGTTATTCTTATTAAGTAATACTGGTTAATTATAGTACAATTGAGTCTTAGAGACTCAATTCCATTTTTATTTAATTTTGCCTTTCATAATTTCTCTCTTCTTAATTCTCAGTACTCACTCTCTTATCAATAAGGAATGTATTTAAGGCTTTTTTTTCAGACATGTATATGTCTTTCTTTAAAGGTTCATCAAAATATGGTGCTAAAACATGTAAAAGGGGTTCAGCCACAATATTGAATGTCCATTAAAAATGAAAACTTATATCACTGAGGTGGCTGCCCTCAGGAAATAGGAAAGTCCATACCACAGTTGAATGTGCACCTATGGATTCCACAGTCTATCAAGGCCCAACCCCCACATCATCACAAATGATTTTGTCTTACTCTCAACAGTTTCTAAACTCCTGGAGTCCACGGTCTTTGCCTGTACTTATCTCTAACCTTACATTCCTCCTCTTTAGGTCAGTTTTCCTGAGTCTTTTTCTCCATAATCACGCATTGTTCCCACCATCATCCATGCAGTGTGGTCATATACACATCTGGATCTTCAAGGGTAACCTGACAAATTCTCCATCTTATCTACTTGCCATTATTTTTATTTTTCCGCATTCCCTTTTCTCACATAATAGTGACACCTTCTCTCTCTCTCTCTCTCTCTCTCTCTCTCTCTCTCTCTCTCTCTCTCTATCTATCTCAGAAGCATTGGAGCGAAAAGAACATTGATAAGGAAATTTGATTTCTCTGACCATCACTTTTAAGTGACTCTTGTGGGATTTCTGAAAATATGGTCCTGACGTTAGCTAGGATATGGGGGTAGTTTAAACCAGCTGAGACTTGAATTTAATATCCCAATGCATTTCTCTGCGACTCTGCCAGCTCTGTTGATATGCAAGGAAGGGAGCTTTAATCTTTCATTGAGTCTCTTGAACAGGATGTGAATGCAAAGGAAAATTATTAAAATTCCCACAGCGATTCAGAAGTAGGAGATCTGCAAGATGTTTCTGGAGCCAAGTTTCCTTTTCTTTGAGCTGAGCTGCTGTCTGTGAAGTGCCTCTATGAGTACTGGGATTCTCCATGAGACCAAGTAAGATTGGCTCCTTTAAAGTTTACTGTATGGCATCCTTGTCATGAGTCAAGACACAAGATGTTCTGGAAACCATTTCTGTAGTATTAAAATAGGATGAAATTCACTTACATTTCTGGTGTTAGCAAAATAGTTTGCATTTACTAAAGTTTTCTTTCTTTCCTGATTGTTTTATCATACCAAACAGTGTTTAGAAGAGCTTATACTCATGAAGTGTGTTAATATCAGCTTGAACATAAAGCAGGACAAGAGACTGCAAACACAACTCATTAAATGCCTTCTACACACTTCTGCTTATTCTGGTGTACTTCATGGCAAGAGAGACACTTCCCTATTTTTCCAAATGGTTTTAATATTTTCTTTAGATATTTTCCCACTCTTGATCTATTTTATACTATTATTTTACTTTAAAATATCTTTTATGCTATATTTAGTCTTCTAATTTTTAATTTTATTGCATAGTTTTCATTATCTTTTAGATATATTGCTTTTTAAATATCCAATCATATATATATATATAATTTTATCTTTTATTTTGTTTATTTATTCATGATAGTTTGATATTTGTGTGTAAATTTACCACAACCCAGAATTACCTGGGAAGGGTTTCAACTGAGAAATTATTTAGAATGGATTTGGCCTATCACTGTGTCTCTGGGTAACTGTTTTCATCATTAGCTTATGCACAAAACACAGTCCATTGTGAGCAACACCATCCCTCTTCAGAGGATCCTGGTCGTGTAGGAGAGAATAAGGCTAGGTGAGAGTGGGTAGGCATCACATGGGTGCATTTGTTACTTTCTCTTTGTGACTATGGATGTGTCATGACCATCACAGCTCCTTGACTTTTTAATCATGGACTGTAATCTGAGCATGTAAGCTAAATAAACCATATCCTCACTAGTTTTTTTTTTGGGGGGGGATATCTTGTTATTTTATTACAGTAGCAGAGATAAACTAGAATGACCTTACTTCTATTTTCTTAACTTTTCTCTCTCCATTCTTTATTTTTTTCACACTTTTGTCTTAGCCAACTTTTAATTTCAAACTTCAGTCTACATGTTTCAGCCATTTTCTTTTTTATATTTTTGCATCCATTTTATGTTCTCATTGTTATTTTCAGTCAGTACTCAAAATCACATATATCCTAACACCTTAAATGTATGAGGTCTTGGGCTCAGGGCTCCAATCCCATTGTCTCAGGAAAAAGAATGTGGTTTGTCTAAAATGGCATTGATCTCTTGAGCTGATAGAGCTCTCTTTTATCCAGCTACCACCTCTGCCCTTTTCATAACTATAAAGACTAATGTACGTTTCCTGACTCACTTTTAATATCTTCTAGGTATGAGTTTTCCCTGAATTCTCAATTTAAATCTGGCTAAAAGCAAAGAAAAACAGCAAATGAGGATAGACGGATAGTTCCGTTGTTAAGACCACTTGATGCTCTTGTACAGCACTCAGGTTCAGTTGCCAAAACCCACTGTCAGCTCACAACCAGCTTAAACTTTAGTTCCAGGAAATTCAACACTGTCTTCTGCCTTTTTCAGGTACCAGGTACATACACACATACATACAAACACTCATAATGTAAAATAAAATAAATCTTTAAAAGAAAATGAAGTATGAAAACTATAGCCTTGATGTTATGATCTCTTGAAAACTTTTTCCAACCAATAAATTATTCTATTCCTGATGAGTTCATCAGCATTCAAACTTGCCAGAATTAATGGAGAGTATTTGAAACTGTAACGTGAATAACTTACCAGTCACTTCATATTCCTGCCTAAAACCTCATGAGCTTGGCTTCCACTGTCTGCATTTCTATCAGCGTGCAGGCATTCTGAACAGCAATAATGCCCATTAATCTCTAAGACCTCCTATGGGCATCCCTAGCCTGCAGTTAGAAGCTCTTCCACAATCCTTTTACAACTGAATCCCAGATTTTTATGAACCACATTGTCAGGTTTATCAAGACAACCACAAACTCAGTAACAATTTTCTGCAATGGTTACTTTTGCCATTAGTGTAGTGGAAGATCCGGCACAGGCAAGTAAAAGAGGAGGTTTATTTGGGCTCACAGCTTAATGATAAGGAATGCAGGGCCAATGAAGCAGCTCAGGTGGTGGTGGTGAATGCCAGTGCCAAGCTTATTTTTATTTTGTTACAGAGAATTAGAAGCAGAAGTTTTATTTTCTTTAGTTTTTTCGTCATAAACAGAATAAAAGATAATTTAAATTTGCAATCAAGTATGTGTTTTGATTGAAATCTTGCAATGCATGTTGTATCAGGAATCATCTTAATATAAAATTCTAAGTTTTTAACACAAGAGTTTAACAATGACATAATTTCCCTTTCTGTATAATAAAATTAACCTTCTACATTTAATGGATCAAATCAGGAGTTTGCTTTAACAACGCGGAATAGCTAAGCATTCTACTATTTTACGAAGCAAATTACATGTTAAATTATGTTCAGATAATTAAACCAAAAGTCTAAAAAGAAAATTGTTAAGACCAAGGTCCTCCCAACTCCCCCCAGGTCCAGGAAGGTGATCGACCAAGCTGAGAAGGCTCCCACAGAGCCCGTCCATGAAGAAGAATCAGAGCCCAGAGCCATTGTCCTTTGCTTCTCAGTCAGCCCCCGCTGTTGGCCACACTCAGAGAGACGGGTTTGGTCGCATGATCCATCAGTCCCATTCCAACTGGAGTTGGTGATCTCCCATTAGTTCTGTCCCACCGTCTCCATGAGTGAACGCACCCCTCTCGTTCCTGACTTTCTCCCTCAGGGAGGGGAGGTATGGGTGGAGGGGAGGGGAGGGAAGGGGGAGAAGGAGGGGAGAGAAAGGGGAGAAGGAGGGGAGGGAGTGGGGAGGAGGAGGGAAGGAGATGGAAATTTTTAAATATAAAAAAAAATAAACCATGAGGAAAAAAAAAAAAAAACATTTTAATAAAAATCCAAAATAAGAAAAAAAAAAAAAAAAAAAAAAAAAAAAAAAAAAAGAAAATTGTTTAGCTTTTAGGTTAAGCAGAATGTGAACTATTCATCAGCAACATTGATGTAAAGATAACAATGAAAAAAATCAAATGTGAGTTAAAACTATTTAAATTATTGAGCATTGTGTAGTATAAATTTGCATTTATGACTGTGGAAAAACACATGGCATTATAAGTGCTTTTTGTGTTTGTGATATTACCTAAAAATACACTGGAGCCATGTTTAGTGAGACAGTTTTATAACACAATAAAAAGATGAATAAAACAGAGTACAAAGGCAGACTCATACAAAAGTTGGTCATTTGATTAGTGACCCAATTCATATCTATATAAGTTTATATAGTTATGGCTCAGATACAAAAAAAATCCATAGATATATAAAATATAAAATAGATGTATAAATAGATTAGTTAGGCATCATGGAAATGACAACCATGTACACCACAGAATGGTTTAAATTAAGAAAGAGAAAAAGGAAAAAAGATAATACCAGATTACCAGATTTGTAATAGCATGGAGCATCTGAATTATCAATTTTCTACTAGTATGTGAATTATCACAAAAATTTTTGGAAGAAGTTTATCTACTAAGTTTGAAAATATTATATCCTTTATTATTCACAAATTCTTTCTCTATAATGTGTGCCCTATTTACCTAAACTGTAACCATTAGAAGATAATTTGTATAATAAAAACTTGCCAAACCTAATTCCAAGAATGTTCATCAGTCATGTATTTCAAATTAGCACCATACAAAAACAGTTTAACAACAGTGATAGTGAAATGGATAAACAAATTTATAGCATTCATTGGAATTCTAGCAACTGAAACAAGCGAGCTCCAGCAGAAGGCTTCCATTCTAAGACCTGATATTGTAGGAAAGAATGGGAGTCTAACATAAGCTGCATGATTCCACTCATAATTACAAAGAAGCAAATAACAAATGGCCTTAAATGTCTGCATTTTGAAATGGTTTTCGGTCTAATAATTGTTAAATTCATCACATAGAAATGATATTTTGATAACTAATAAGCAAATGCAAACATTCTTATTGTTGAATACTGCTCATAATTAAAGATATTCAAGTGATTGATGGACATTTTTTGGTAGAGCTACTAAGGGTCACTTTACTTATACCATGAATGTATCAGAAAATGTCAGAACAAACAAATAAGTAAAAACGCCTAGTTTTATAGTTGAAATGCACAATAAAATCATTAACTTTAAATTCTAACACACGTTAGCATCTATTTATTATTATTTTTGATGTTTCCATTATGATTTGAGTAGACATTTATAACATCTGTCCTAATAATGAAACAGGACCCGTAGCCACTCTTTTAAAAATAGCTTTAAAAATCAGTATGTCTGACTCAACTAATTTCTTACTACTCCACATGGACCAGTGAAAATGCCAAACCCAAGGTTATTGTAGCTCTGTAGTCCTCAGAATAAGTCAGCATCAATGTACAACATAAACAGAGCACTGATTTTCATCAGTGTGTAGGTATTTCAATTGTGTGTGGATTTTCTCCATATCCTGCAGGAAAAACTATGTATAAATACAGAAATTTCAATGTTTATTCAGACTTCAGATTTTTACTGATTTGTGGAATAATCTGTATGATAGACACCAGTCCATAGTAACTGGAAGAAAAGCATAAGTATGGAAATTGAAGTCCTTGCATTTTGAACTTGGTTTTGAAAATAACCTTCTCCATAAATGATCCATTGGAAATCTTCTGTGGTTTATATCCCAAAGTAAGTATTACCAAGCAAAAATATCAGGGCATGCTGTTACTAAAAAAAAATGTTTATGCCACATGTAGTCATGAAGCAAAATGTTTAGGAGAAATAACTATCTAATAATATTAAAAAACACATTAAAGTAGAAATAGATTAGAATGGAAAGAAGATTTGTCTGAAAGCTAATAGCTTCAAAAAAGTGAATTATTACATTTGTCGAAAGGACCAGGAAATAAAGTAAAAATACTAGGCTTTTGCTTATGTTTTCACATAAAATATTTAGTGTCTAGGGGCTTGAGAGATGGCTTGGGGTTAGAAATCACTTGTTGCTCTTGCAGAGTGACAGAATTTTGACCCAGTCACCCACATCACATAATTTACAATTGGTTGTAGCATTAGCTTGGAGACATCCCATGTCCTCTTCTTGTCTTCCAAAACACCACATACACATGTACATAGATACATACAGACTCCCACACATATACATATAAATAGAAATAATACAGCTTCTCTATTTTTATCTTATATGGATAGTTCCTTGAATGTATGTGTCTATGTGTACCATGTGTATAACTAAACATTTTAATTAATTAATTAATACCATAAATAATTCTCTGGCACTTAGGAAGATTATGGTGTGCATTCATTTTAATTATATGCCAACATGGAGGGACCTGAATGCAAGCAAAAAATAATCAAACAACAACAACACAAAAATCAACAGCAGCAAAAAAAGCCTATATTTTCAAAATGTTGTAGATAACATTCCTGAAAATAACAAGATTGGCAGTGGAAGAAGTATCCATGTTTCCTGAGAGTTCGTACTGTCATGCAGACTGATTTGTGATGCAAAACAAAGCAGGCAAATTGGATCAGTTTTCATTGAACTATGGGATAATCGGTACACTGTGTTTGGAACTGCTAACCCTCCTACTTAATATGTAAATGCACTGTGATAACAAGAAGTCTGTCTTAAGGTTCCCCTGGGCCTCGTCTACTTCATCTTTCTTGTAAGTTATTTGACAAACACTTGAGCTGAGAAAATCACAGGTAAGTGGTAACAGAAATGTACCCTGAGTCAGAGAATTGAAAATGAAAATAACACTGAGTTCTATAGCATTTAGAATGTTTATCTAACAAAAAGTCATAGCATGAATGCAAGTAAAAAACAACCCTTATATGCTGTTGGTGAGTATCCATGATGGAAATACTGATTGAGATTCCTCAAAAACTGAAAATAGATCTACAGTTTAACCCAACTGATGTGGGATTCCCATCTGTATGCTGTGAATATGTTTTATTACCATTGGTTAATAAAGAAGCTGCTTTGGCCTATGATAGGGCAGAACAGAGATAGGAAGGAAAATTAAACTGAATACAGAAGGAAAGAAGGCAGATCCAGGGAGACATCATGTAGCAGCCGACTGGATCCTTACCAGTCGCGGGTACAGTCTCATTGTGATACACAGATTAATAGAAATGGGTTAATTTAAGATGTAAGCACTATCTAGGAATACACTTAAGCTATTGGTCAACAGTGTTGTAATTAATTTCTGTGTGATTATTTGGATCTGCACAGCTGGGAAGCCAATACACAGTATCCATTCACACCCAGCTACACCATTTCTGGACATACACCTGAAGGACTCTATATACAATAGATGCTTGTACATCCATTTGTAGTAACACCACTGTGGAAATTACTTTAACTATGTAAAGATGTGTTACAATTCTTTATGTTACAGAATATTACTTTAAATATGTGAAGGTGTGTTATATTTTTTATGCTACCTTTGTTAACAATGTAAAGATGTGTTACACTTGTTTATGTTGAATTTATTTAATTATGTAAGGATGGGTTGTATTTGTTTCACCTTGCCTGCCTCAGGCACCTAATTGGCCTAGGAAAAAACAGAATGGTCAATAGCTAGGCATAGAAATGATAGGTAGAGATGGTGGGAAGAGGGAAGTAGGAAGAGAAATCTAGGCTGAAGACAGCAAAAGAAGATATGAAGAAACCAAGTGAGGAGAGGGACACACCTGGGGCCAGATGTCAGGCAGCTACCAACCAGTCATGGAGACAGTAAACAATAACGATATACAGGAAAGAAGGAAGGAAGGAAGGAGGGAGGGATGGAGGAAGGGAAGGAAGAAAAGGTGGAAAGAAGGAATACTAGATGCAAAATATATATAAAGAGAAACAGATTAATATCAGATAGATAAACTAAGGCCAAGCATTCATAACTAATAAGTCTCTGTCATGATTTGGGAGCTGAGTGGTGACCCAAAGAAAGCCTGCTACATAGCATGATTTACAAGGGTACAGATATGGAATCACTCTGTCTTTCCACAGAGGAGTGGATCAACAAATGTGGTACATGTACACATTGGAGCTGTACTCAGGGACAAAGAGGAAAAAAATTATGATGCTTGTTGAAATATGGATGCAACTTGAGATCACCATCTGAGAGAAATGCCACATTCATAAAGATAAAGATCACATACCGTCTCTCATTTGCAGATCCCAGATTTTATGTAGATAAATAAAATCATATGTGTATATAGGACATGAAATGGAAGTAGGAATTTCTGGAATAGAGAAGAGGAATATGAGATGGGGGAAGAGATTCAGAAGCGAGAGTAGGAGATATGGTCAAAGTACAGGATACAATTGCCAGAGAATACTTTTAAGAAACCCATCTCTAAGTACAATGAATAGACAACAGTAAAAAGTGTATTCAAATCAATGAATGCTCAGGAGGTACGTGTATATAGAAAACGTTGATATACATAAGCATTAGCATATGATTAGCAATTTTTGAGGAATTTAAATTTCCTTTTTATGTATGCCACTACATTCAAATTTTTCTTAAAATGATAGCTAACAAAAGTTGTTTTATTTCTTATATCCAGTGCATATAATGTTTTAAGAACGTCTAATATAGATAAATACAAGCTGTCCTCACATTTTCTGGTAAGTCAAAGTTCAAACAAATTTAAGGATTAAAATCTTAGTAGAAATGCAGGTATTTTACACAGCTTATATAAGTCGGAATTCACTTTCATTTGTTTTAATTTTAAACTGACAATTAAAGTACTAAACAGCATTCTTGTATTGTTTCAGCCACATGAAGTCAAATAAAACACACAAAGTACTCGTTTAAAAAAATGTAAAAGTATCTTCTCATTTATTTTGACCTTAGAGGTATATATTTGCATAAAGCTGTGTGTGTATGATTAAATGTTATAGAGTAGTGATTCTAATTGTGTGCAAAGGTTAACACTTTCCTTCAGGTAATTTGACACATGCCAGGGATCACAACACTGTGAAGGGAAAGGAAAAATGCCACAAAGTAGAGTCAACCTTGTTATGCAGTGATTTCCAGGCTGAGGGGGGCTACATAGTGAGGCCCTGCTTCTAGATTTAAAAAAAAAAGAGTATGCTTTCTGAAAGCCCCTTTCAGTGATTTTTCTTCACAACATAATGTTCCTTCCTCTTCTTAAAGGCAAAAATATTTATACTTTATAGTGTCCATATATGGCTTGATAGATTTGATATACTAAAATCCATTTAACTCTGAAGAGTCAGTTCATGGCTTTATTAATGACTTTTATAGGATACTGTTCTCATGCTCCTATGTTGACAGCCTTGAATGGTATGTTCAACTAAAGTAAAGCCTATGAACCTCACACAGCACTTTTAATAAAGAATAAATATTAGAAGAGAAACACATCCTATGTTCTCCACTTCTCACTGATTTCCTCCCATCAGAACTATCATTCAGTAGAAGGAGAAGTCAATTTAGTTCCCAACTGTCTGGTGACTGTCTAAGATGGAGTATACTTAGTTGTTCATTTATTCATCCATTCTTTCAAACATTTGTCATTGACACTTGCTCTGGACTATGCCTTAAAGGAAGTTGAACAATTAAACAGGTACGGGAGACAGAACGTTTTTCATCTTTCTCCGGCTATGACAGGCAAGTGTGCTCGTGGAAACTAAGTGAAGAGCTAGGAAAAGCACACCAGAAAATAGCCTCAGGAAGTTAGATAAAAAGGTGATACTGGGACACAATAAATAGCAGCTGTCTTTGTGAATGGCTTTTGATCACTTGTAATTGCTCGCTACCTTCAGCTATCTTTGCCTTACACTTCTAAATCTTATAACTCTGTCACTGAGGAAAGTCACTGTAGGAACTGAAGTTTTTCAAACTGCCAGCCTGGAGGTGTGGATCAGGAAGCAGAAAAACCACTTGATTCTCGCTCTTTGTCTTGTTTGCTGGCTCATGCTCAGCCAATTTCCTTAATCATACGAGGACCATATGCCCAGGGTTGTGCCAGGCACAGTTGCCTGGGCATTCGGACATAAATGAAATAGTCAAGAGAGTCCCCCACAGCCGTGCCCACAGGACAGTGCCTCAGTTAAAGCTTCTACCTTAGATGATTTCTGAGGTTCAACTCTTGTCTTTTATCCCAAATGATTCTGTAAGACATTTTTAAATAACTTGTTCTATCTCAGTGTCTGTTTCTTTTAAAAATATTTTTATGAGTATGTGTGTGTGTGTTAGTTACCATCAAACATATGCCATGTTTATTAGGGTGACCTCAGAGGCCAGAAAAAAAAAAGAGTTGAATTTCCTGGATGTAGAGTTATAGGCAATTACAAGGTCTTCAATGAGTGTTTTAAAATAAATGCTGGGTTCCTCTGCAAGAGCAGCAAATGCTTTAATGTTGCTCCATCTCTCCAGCCCCTTAGTGTGTTTTTTCCTAAGAACCTGGAGTAACACAGGAGGGAATTATTAATATATAGCGACATATATATATATATATACATATACTTACAAGAAATATTATATACTGTTACATATGTGTGTGTCTAAATAATATGAGAGAAATCTCATGTGGGACTTGGAAGTCTGTAGGGCTCTGATATCAGAAATAAGTTGAGAAATGTGATAATGAACAGTAGTGACAGAGATTCACAAACAGTGGACAAGGGAACCCAGGTCTCTCTAGCACATGAACTGAAGGCTAACGGTGAACACGAGACATTGGCTAAATCAGCACTCATCCTGGCTAAACACCTGCAGCTCGTTTACTGCCTTATGGAACTCATGACTCTAAGTGATGAATCTTATTTTAGACATGTCCCTAATGTTGGTTTAGAAGCAATCACAAGATTTCTAACGAAAAGGAAAAGCAAGAAAATTCTGTTTCCATTTTTTCTAGAACTAAGTCATATGCTAATTTAGTGATTAATGGCTACACCTACAACAAAAAACACATTATAAATATTTTAGATTAAAGGCAGTTAGTAAACTAAGGAAAAGTGAGGATTTCATTCTCTCTCTTTTTTTTAACCACTTTCTGTAACCAAGTCCTTCACAGTCCATCCCTTAAGACCTCCAAACCCGCAGAGGCTGACAGTGTACCACTGATGTCCTCTCACAATTAGTGCATCAAAATCTGACATTCATATCAAGGTGAAATTATTAGCATCTGGTGTCTTTCAGGAGGTTATTTGGTTGTGGATTTAGGAAACCAGAAGGTATCAGTTGACCCTCTCGACACACATAGAAACCACCATCTTATATGTAGAGAGACATATTTGCTGGTGTCTTAATCCAGGACTTCCCATGCTTCAAAAAAATGTGCATTATATTTCTACTGTTTATAAGTTACTATGGAAGGTAGTTCAAGCTTCATTATAGAAGCTTGACTGTACTAAGGACAGTGTTGCAAAGGCGTAAGACACCCTTCCCTTTGTATATGCACTCGCATTCACGTTTTAAAACTCAGCAATGAGGGCTTTCAGGATGGTCAACTGGTTGAAAAAGATTGGTGCGAAGCAGTACAACCTGAGTGTTGGAAGAGGAGGGCCTGCTTGCTTGTCCCAGCTGCCCAGCTATCTTAGCCCTGAAATAACCACACAGAACCTGTATTAATTAAATCACCATTTGGCCATCAGCTCTAGCTTTTTATTGGCTAATTCTTACATCGTAATTTAACCCATTTCTGTTAATCTGTACATCACCACAAGGTCGTGGCCTACCAGCAAAGTTTTGGCATATCTGACTCTGGCGGCAGCTCCATAGCATCTCTCTGACTCTGCCTTCTTCTTCCCAGCATGCCATTTAGTTTTCCCTGCCTACCTAAGTTTTACCCTATCAACAAGCCAAGGCAGTTTCTTTATTCATTCATGGTATTCATTACACACAGAGGGGACTCCCACATCACCTGAGTCAGAACTACGTGGAACACATAATAGCAGGAAGTACCAAGCTCTTGCAAATTGTCCTCTGACCTTTCCACATACCCACCATGTTGTGTGTACACATACATATATACAAACAAATGTAAAACACATAATAGCAGCAATGATTTTTTAAAAATTTCTAAGTTGTTAATATGTGAACATTGAGTCCACATTGAACTTTCATACAGAAATGGGACTTATATTTTTTTTCCAGTCTTTCCATATTTATTCAATATAGTACTTGAAGTTTTAGCTGGACTGACAAGACAATTGAAGGAGATCGAGGGGATACAAACTAGAAGGGAAGAAGTCAAAGTATCACTATTTACAGATGATATAATAATACATAACCGACCCTAAAAGTTCCACCTGTGAACTCCTACATCTGATAAACACTTTCATTAAAATGGCTGAATACAAAACTAAATTTTAAAAAAATCAGTAGCCTTCTATATACAAATGATCAATGGACTGAGAAGGAAACCAGAGATACAACACCCTTTACAATGGCCTCAAATAATATAAAATATCTTGGGGTAACTCTGACAAAGCAAGATTAAAGACTTCAGGTATGATAAAAAACTTCAGGTCTTTGAAGAAATATATTGAAGAAGACATCATATTTTAAAAGAAGAAGTACAGGTGTAAAGCATCCTCATATAAGAAAGAGAAATGTGAAAACATTAATGTCTGAACAGAACACCATGAGTCTTGACAATTCTATGATATAAAGGTTGGTCTAGGGGCAAAGTAAGGACAGAAGCCAGGAGATTAACATCCAGGTCTTCTCTTCTAATCCATGGGTACACATCTGCAAAATGTTGAGCAAATGTTATAGTGGTGTCATGGGAAACTGTCAATATTGATAGTGCTTACACATGGACGGAACTTACAAAGTGAAAACCAACTGGACTGCGTCCAAGAATCCTGATTGCTGTGGTCTTTGAGAGCAGCTCAATTCATCACACATTTCACTGAGTGCAGCATTAAAACTGAGTCACTTTCATTTGACCATAATTTGTTTGATATGAAAAAACGACATGTTCTGCTTTAGTTCCTTGAGTGTGCTCAGATCATAACATGCACACTGACACCATCTTGCTGAAGAATCCAGTCAGAGAACTGTGTTTAATGAGAGTTTTACCAATCTCTGACAAGACGTAAAAGGCAATTGTCTACATTTTTACTCTAGTAGATTGTTGTTAAAACACCACTACTCTTGTGCTCTCACAAACTGGTCAGACTCCCCAATAGCATTTTTTGAAAACTATTCACTATCTTATGGGACCCCTCACTTTAGAAACAGGTGATGTGCTCTGGGTGCAGTAGTGGAGGACCCTGACACCAAACAGGTAGCTTCAAAGGATGAGAAGGAACCTTAATGTACACAGGAGATTGCACTCACCCCACTGAGTTTTAAACATCCTATACTAATCTTTTAAGATTCTTTTACATTCATGCCTAGAAAAGTTAAAGTAGTATAATAAACATAGAAGTGGGTGGAGAGAGAGAAGGAGATGGAGAATAACAAATATAAATAAAAATTTAAAAGCATGCAAAAGATGTATGAAGACAGTAATCTACCTACTTGGGTTTATAAAATACTTTCAATAAGTTTGAATTTATTTAAACCATAATTTTTCTCTGATCAAACAAAACTAAAAAAATCTCAAGAGAAATGATTAAAATTCCTAAAACTGCCAATTAAAGGCGTGTCTATCCCCAATTTATGAGTCAGAAGAAACATCTGATGGGAATTCAGAGAGTATTTTGCAACTGATGCAAAGGTGGAGAACAAGAGCCAAGAACTTGTATAAGGAACTGAAAGTGGGGGTTTAATCCTAGGCTCCATGTAAATTCGGTGAGAACAAATACTTCTCTAAAATCCTGGATCTGAAAGCAGTGGCACTAAAGGCAGAAAAACAATAGGAAAAATAATATTAACTAACACATATTACCAATGATAAAGAAAACCTCACATAATGTCCTAGACGTTTTTCTTTTTATTGAAAATAGATTTTTTTTCTCTTGTACTATATCCTGATCACACACACCGCAAACTCCTTATAGCTTCTTCTACCTACCCTCCCATTTGCATCCACTCCATTTCTGCCTCTTATTTAAAAAAAAAGCAGGCCTGTAAGGGATAATAATAAATAAAATATAATAAGATAGAATAAAAACTGAAATATCAGAATAGGAAAAAACAAACAAACAATGATTTAAAAAAAAATAAAACAAGAAGACGCACAATTAGAAGATACCCAATCATTCCTACAGTCAGGAATCCCATAGGAAACACTAAACTGGAAGTTATAATATATGTATATACCAAGGACAAGGACATGTGGGTAAAATGGGAGAGAGAGAGAAAAGCCCAAAAGAGATCTTTATGTTATCTTTTATCTTTAATTCCTATTTTGAGTTTAAAATTAATTCAGACAATTATTGCATGATTATATGTTTTTAATTATGTGTATCCTATTCTTATCAGTGCAACATGACTCTTGAAGGTTTTTGTTGATAAAATGTAGTGTAAATTCAGAAGTTCTATGTGTATAATTGAATAGTAAATTCAATAATAATAATAATTATTATTAATACAGTAATAATAATTGTGTAATTGAAAGTGTAGTTTTGGACAAATCCATCTGATGGTTGACCAGATTTTCTCACCAACTAAATGAGCCCAGGCTCCTTCATATCATCTCACCAGACATATCATCTAAATTTTTGCCTCAGCATATTTACAAATTACTGCATCTCTCGGGAATAATGAGTCCTGGCCTTCAGCTGCTCTTCCCTGCTAGAACCTTCTAATTGAACTAACTAGAAGCTGTGCCTAGCTTAGAGGATCAGAGGATGGGATTTTCACCTGTTGGCCATTGACTGCAGTGTATTTAAGCCTCCATGGTGCTATTAAAGAGGGGCTTTTGGTACCAGTGTTGGAAGTTCTGCATGTTGGTCTGTCTCTACGTGTGTATTCATCAACCTCCAGCCCCTTGTCCGAAGCTCGCGAACTGGGTTCTAGCACACAGAGCGCAAACACGGGGGCGCGGTGCGCGGCATGCATCTTTTGAACCTTTGAGTCATTTCCAATAAAAAAAAAAAAAAAAAACAAATACAGAAAGTTACTGTGGTTTTTATGAGCTGTTCAGCCTGCGTTTATCTTTGGGTTCTATCCCTAGGAAAAGGTATAAAAGTAAGCCTCTCATCAGATGTGAAAATTATAGGGTAGATGTCTAAAGGTACTTCACTATGCTATGTTTAGAAAAGATAAGAGGAATATAAATAGGCTAAATTTATCTATGTATGATAGACAAAACACATTAAGTAATAATTGTCCAACAAAATATAATGATGTAGCATAACTATAAAAAAGATGTTTCTACATATTATCATGGTTTTAATGAATGTAGAAAAGTGAATTAATAAAATGCACAAATTTATATTTCTTAAATAACTTCCCTGCTCCCATATCCACCCTTCCTGTATCCCAAGCATCCCATTCCTCCGAGCTCCCCCCATTCTCCCCTTCACGCTTTTCTCTCCCCATCTTCCCTTGGCCGCGTCTTGCCCAACCCTCAAGTTCCCAATTTTTGCCTGGCGATCGTGTCTACTTCCAATATCCAGGAGGATTACTATATCTTTTTTGGGGGGTTCACCTTCTTATTATCTTCTCAAGGATCCCAAATTATAGGCTCGATGTCCTTTAATTATGGCTAGAAACCGATTATGAGTGAGTACATCCCATGTTCATCTTTTTGGGTCTGGGTTATTGACTGAGAAGCAAAGGACAATGGCGCTGGGCTCTGATTCTTCTGCATGGACAGGCTCTGTGGGAGCCTTCTCAGCTTGGTTGATCACCTTCCTGGACCTGGGGGGTCTTAACATAGAGTAGGGAACCCCGATGGCTCCTTGGCCTGGAGAGGGAGGGAGGGGAGGTATGGGTGGAGGGGAGGGGAGGGAAAGGGGAGGAGGAGGGGAGGGAAGGGGGAGGAGGAGGGGAGGAGATGGAAATTTTTAAATATAAAAAAACAAACCATGAAAAAAAATTAAAAATTAAATAACTTTCCACTTCAGAGAGAAAGGAAAAACAAACACTGAAAGATGAGCAGAGCAGACGTGGAGCTAGGGATGCCATTAGAGGAGAAAATCTGTCTGTTTCATTACACTGTCAAAGACTTAAGAGGAAATTATAAAGAAGATAGAATCATTACTTTACTAATTTTAGAAACTGTGGCATGTGATACGTGCACAAAAATAAAATGAAAAGTTATGTGCAGTTCATTGATTTAAAACAAAATGAATACCTATGTATTCATCCCTCAAACCCTGAAGTTGCTCATTCCCAGCCCTCCTGAAGCCTGTCATTTTAAAGTCTAAGTCCTTTCCCAACCCCTCAAAGCCATAAGTATGATTAATAATATTGTGTGCTTAATGAACATATGATTTTAATGCACATATACTTCTCTAAATAAGGATTCACATTTGCCTACTTCACAACATTGTTTGATTAAAATAATACAATATTATATAAACATTCCTTTTATTCCTTCAAAATCGTACCTGGAAAATTGAGCTATGCTTCTCTAATTTACTATACTAAGTTGCTGTTTAAAGATAAACACGTTTTGATATTATTTTCTGACCTGAACTACATTCTAAACTCTGAGTTTAGATCTGGACACTTTAGCCATTCTAATACATTTATGGAGAATTTATTTTCTGAACTAGATATGTTTCTGGGAGCCATGGCTGGTGACAGAAGCCTGTGATGCTGACATCCAGGGGAAGGAAGAAAACTAAAGGCAAGTTCAAGGCTATCTTAAGCTAATCAAGAAGAACTTGTCTCTAAACACACACACACACACACACACACACACACACACACACACAAGTTGTTTTGATCTCCCAGACTTACTGTTAGTCATGACACTGTCAGGCTGCAGAGGTCTCTCCTCCCAGCTGAATTCCATCTCTTCACTTCATTTTTAAGCCTGACACAGGGTCCCAGTAACTTTTCCTGAAGACCCATTTCAGCCCATATCTATTCCTTAGTGATTCCTCGCTTACCAGTAGAATAGATCTCCACTAGGTACCCAATTACAACTGTTCTTGGCTGTAACCTAGGGATGCCACAGCTACCACACTTGGCTAGAAGCCAGAGCTGACAACAATTAAAAAAGAAAGCATTTATCCAACAAAGACAAAACAAGATGTCTTTACTAAGAAACGCTTCAAATATTCTAGCCCAGATGCCTAGATGCCAGTGTAAACTCAATACAATCAATGAAAGGAGAAGTTAATTCTTTGAGAAAACAAATAATATTATCAAAACTTTGACCAAATTATTTAAATGGTGGAGACAAGATCCAAGTTAATGCAATTTGAGATGAAAAGAGAGTTATTGCAACAAGCACTATGGAAATTCAAAGTATCATAAGCACATACTTTAAAAATTACCACATTGGAAAACTTCAAAAGAAATAAACGAACTTTTTAATATACATTAGCTACCAAAGTTAAATCAAGTTCAAATAAGCAGTTTAAACAGATCCATAAAAAATAGGGAAATAGAAATAGTAATTAAATATCCTCCAAAGCAGAAAGTTCATGACAAGGAGACATGTTCAGTCTGTGAACCACTTTTTGGATAAAACCTGATGAACTGATTCATTTAACCTAGACTGTGACAAGGACTTAAATAGTCCCAGAGAATTGTCAGCTGACGCTCAGAGAGAATTGACATTGGTTGGAGAGAAATTACAGTAGACACATGTGGAGCATATGGATCTGAAACTTAACTGCATTCTGGTCATATTACCCTCCAAATATTTTCCTACAGAAATTTTAATGCAGAGGAAAGATATTATCCTAGAATGGATATTTGACTGTATAAACAGAGTAAAAATTAAAAACATATGAGAAAAAGGTCTAAAAGGAAAATTGAGACTTCATCAATTAGCCAAAATACACCCAGCAGAAATTATAGTACCTTTTAATAGTGATGAAATTGGCAAACTATGGCAAGAATGTGAACCCTGGCAAAGAGTTTGTAGCAGTTATTTTGGAGAGATTAACAACTATCCCAAAAGCAAGAGAATACAACTTCTAAAAGAACTTATTAAATCTTTCATCACACTGTATTGGACACAATAACCAGAGCCCCGACATACTACACTGATGCAAATAAGTGAGGAAAGGCAGGTAACACATTAATTTAATTAAACTGCATCAAAATACTTACGATTCTGTCCAAAGGTCAGAATTATATGCTATTCTCATGCTACTAAGGGATTTTAGGGAACCTCTCAATATAGTTACCAATTTGCAATATGCAGAAAGAAAAGTTTTTCATATTGAAAATGATGAATATTGGCCATTCTTACAGGTGTAATATGGAATCTCAGAGTTGTTTTGATTTGCAATTCTCTGATGACTAGGGATGTTGAACATTTCCTAAAGTATCCTTCAGCCATTTTAGATTAACCTGTTGGGAGTTCTCTGTTTAGGGCTGTACACCATTTTTATTAGTTTATTTGTTCTTTTGATGACCAATTTCTTGAGTTATTTGTATATTTTGGAGATCTGATGTGGGGTTAATGAAGATCTTGTCCCATTCTGTAGGCTCTCGTTTTGTCTTGTTGACTGTGTCCTTTGCTTTACAGAAGCTTTTCAGTTTTAGGATGTCCCATTTATTAATTGTTTCTCTCAGTGTCTGTGCTGCTGAGGTTATATTTAGGAAGTAGTCTCCTGTGCCAATACATTCAAGTGTATTCCCACTTTCTCTTCAATAAGGTTCAGTGTGCCTGGCTTTATGTTGAAGTTTTTGATCTATTTGGACTTGAGTTTTGTGCATGGTGATAGATATGGGTCTATTTTCATTCTTCTCCATGTTGCTATCCAGTTATGCCAGCACCATTTGTTAAATAAGCTTTCTTGTTTCAATTTGATAGCTTTTACTTCTTTGTCAAAATTCAGGTGTTTGAAGGTGTGTGGATTAATATTCAGGTCTTCAATTTGGTTCCACTGGTCCTTCTGTCTGTTCTTATGCCAATACCAGACTGTTTTCTGTACTATGGCTCTGTAGTAGCATTTGAAGTCAAGGATTGTGATACTTCCAGAAGTTCTTTTATTGTACAGGACTGTTTTGGCTATCATGGGATTTTTGCTTTTCTATTTATAAAGTTGAGTACTATTCTTTTGAGGTCTGTGAAGAATTTTTCTGGGATTTTGATGGGCGTTTCACTGACTCTGTTTGCTTTTGGTAAGATTGCCATTTTTACTATGTTAATTCTACCTACCCAAGATCATGGGAGATATTTCCACTTTCTCATGGCCAAGATCCAAAACACTGATGACGACTTATGCTGGAGAGGTTGTGCATTAAAGAGAAAATTTGTGCATTGCTGGTGGAAATGTAAGCTGGTACAGCCCCTTTGGATGTCAGTGTGGCAATTTCTCAGAAAATTAGGAAACAACCTTCTTCAAGACCCACTGATACACTTTTGGGTATATATCCAAAGGATGCTTAATCGTGCCACAAGGACATGTGCTCAACTATGTTCATAGCAACATTGTCATAGACAGAACTTGGAAACATCCTAAATGTTCCTCGACCAACGAATGGATAAGAAAAATGTGCATTTACACAATGGAGTACTACACAGCAGAAAAAATAACTACATCTTTTATTTTGGAGGAAAATGGATGGAACTAGAAAACATCATTTTGAGTGTGGTAATCCAGACTAGAAAGACAAATGTCACATGTACTCAATCATAAGTGGTTTTTAAACATAATGCAAAGAAAACTAGCCCACAAGTCACAATCCCAGAGAATTTAGATTACAATGAGGACACTAAGAGATACATACATAGATCTAATCTACATGGGAAGTAGAAAAAGACAAGATCTCCTGAGTAAATTGGGAGCATGGGGACCTTGGGAGAGGGAAAATAATATGAATGTTAATGAAGGTTAGTACATTTTTGATTTTTTTTCTTTACTGTGCATGGTTGCTCATTCACATTTGTTTATTTCTTTGGTATCTTGTGACAGTATCATACTGTGCAGGCCATGCTTGTGGCATAGGAATCACAGAAGTTATTCTGCTTCAACCTCACTGTGCTAGACTTAAGGTGAGAACTACCATGCATAGCTTCTTTTGATGTATTTATTTTTTCTTAATTTTAAATTTAATTTATAGTTTGTTATTAGGCAGCAAAATAATGGGAGGTACAGTACATATAAAATACCTTTATACATTTTGAAAAACTATGAAGTTAACTTTTGGCTTCAGCCACCATCCAAAAAGAATTTTAGTTAATACTTAATTTAATTATCACTTGAACGATAATAATCTTTGGCTAAGTAACTTTCTTACCTAATGTTACATATCATGTTCTAGATGTTGGATTGAAAAAAAAGACCTAAGCACCCTTGTAATAAATGGGCACTAGTGTGACTCATATTTTTAATTAAGAATCTTGTGTACTCAGAAAACTGAGGCAGGAAGATTACAAGTCCAAGTCAGCCAGGGCTCCATAGTAACTTCCAGGCTTGGCTGTACTACACAGTGAAATCCTGTTTCAGAGCAAAATAATAATATATTAATAATAAATAACTTATCACTAATGATAAAAATGTTTGGTTCCTTGGCAACACTGAAGATATAATAATGTGTTTCTTAAATAATAAAACTATGTTTCTTTATTGTAATAGATTTTCAGTAGCTGATTTATACTCTGCCATTACTCATTCTATATAATTCACTTTTCTATTATGTATGAATGGAGGAAATGACTTGGATGCAAGACATTTATTTCAAAATGTAAATGTAATAATGTCCAAGCACCAATTTTAAGGTAATTCTCTTTCATCTTCCTTTGACTTATAGATATACTCACAAGAAATATAGTGTTTTTCTTCTAAGTCATAAGATGGGCTATCTTATATGCCTGTCTCTACCTCAGTAAACAAAAATAAAAGGAACAAATATAAAAAAAAATCTTCTTCATATCATGAAGTTACAGGAATAGAAGACTGCTCCCTCGGGTTATGGTAATGCCATGTGAAGTGCTATGTAAATTTGTTGCAAGCATTATAACAGATGGAGATGAACTCATTTGCATTTTCAAAAAGCTTTTGCATAGCAAAGATATATCCTTAATATAATTTGTATTCATATATAAATAATAGAAAACTTATCACCATTCATATTAGTAAAAAATGCCATTTTGAGCTACTTATTATTTTATTTTTTTCATTTTAGATACCTTTTTCTTATTATTCAAGACATCCAACTGACTTTTTGTCCTTGTGAGGTCTACACTTTGGCTAATTACACAACGTGACTGTTTTCTTTAATCTGCATCACCATATTCACTGTTCTTAGATGCATTTAGGAAAAACTTGTCCTGAAGAGAGCTGTAGGACATCATACCACCAGAGCCTGTTTAATGATGTGCTAACTACGCTTTTAATCGTGGACTTAGTCAATGAGGATGATTGTCTCTAAATCTCTCAGGTTGTAAGAACACTTGAAAATGGGTGACATCTAAGGATGCCAAAGTATATCCCATATCCATGACAAGTATGGGAAGAGGAGTAAATAGGGCAAATTATTTAAAAAAGATCTGTGTGGTCATATTTTCCGTGATTTGGTAGAGATTTAAAAATGGAATTGAAAAGGTTTAAACCATTAAACTTTGTGTCTTAAATACCGAATTGGGAGAGACTTGGGGAGAACTAGAGGAAGAAGGGATGGAGAGGCAGACCAGAAAAGGGAGAAAAGAAAAGAGATAAGAGAAAGAAATAGAGAGAGATATGATAGGCTTGGATAGAAGCTAAGAAATGGGCCGGGCGGTGGTGGCACACGCCTTTAATCCCAGCACTCGGGAGGCAGAGGCAGGCGGATCTCTGAGTTCGAGGCCAGCCTGGTCTACAAGAGCTAGTTCCAGGACAGGCTCTAGAAACTACAGGGAAACCCTGTCTCGAAAAACCAAAAAAAAAAAAAAAAAAAAAAAAAAAAAAAGAAGCTAAGAAATGATAATTGGTATCTTTCACTTCTTACATCAGCTATTTCTTCTTTCTTTGGGAATCATTTCCTTCTCCTAGGTCCCTTGATGGCTATCTAGGCTCAGTGATTAATCAAACTGAAACATTGCATCTAAAACCTAAAATCTAACATCTACATTTAAGAAAAGTGTGCAATGTTTGTACCATTGGGTCTGGGGCTACTTCAGTCAAGTGATCATTTCTGGCTTCATCCATCCACCTTCAGGTTTCATTTTTCTTAACAGCTGAATATTATTGCATTCTATTAATGTATCACTTTTTATTATTCATTAGGTTAGTGGTATTACACATGCTAGCAAGCAGAAGGCCCTGAGGTCTTTTCCAGAATACATAAATAATTAAATATGTAAGAGTCCACTGTTTATAAAATACATGGCAATAAATATGAGTTATGTATTAGGGCATATAAATATGATGTATTGTTATAAAATTTTTAATTTAATATGTGTTAGGAGTGTGTGTGTCCTTATTCTTCATTCTGCTTGAAAATTTGGACCTAGAAATAATACTAAAAAAAGAAAACAAGAAATTTAGGAGAGCAAAAAATTCATGGTGATCTATTTCTCTGTTACTTCTTTCCTGCTACCTCCACTTTTTTTTTATAAAATCTTGTCTAAAAGAAGAAAAAGTATTATCTGGTGATAAGCTCATCACCAGATTTAATCAATTATAATTCCATAAAATAAAATGCATCCACTTCTGAAACTTTTAAAATTTGAGTTACCTATACAGTACACTCCTAATGGGAAGTAGCAGGGTCTCATACGTCTTTGTTGCACAATATATTTGTTTCTGTGGAATCATGTGAAGCTCTGAAATCTACAAAATCAAGCCTACATCGCCAAGGGTTGGTTTTGTTTTGTTATCCAATAAGAATCCATCATTACCTGCTGGAAAGAAGTCAGAGGTAATCTGTGTACTCTTATGTAAATGGTAAGGCCTTTCCAAGAAGATTCACTATATGTTCTTTTGTTGACATATGGAAAATTCAGTGTGGACCCAGACCAGATCAGTTCTGTTAAAAAAAAAAAAAAAAAAGTACAACTCTTTCAATCTTGAATCACTTCTCTCTCCATTGAATGCTTGATTCATGTGTATGGTGGCTGAAGACTTTCATCTCCAGGAAGAAAGCTGCACAAGGTACACTATTAAGTATTTTTTGTTCTTACCAGGTGAGTTTGATAGAATGTTTGTTTATGAAACTCTAACTGGGCAAAACCACAAAATATTTATTTTCTATATACATGCCCAGTAGAGGGCACCCTCCCACCCCACAAGGATTCAGGTGACAGCTTCTGAACAGAAATCCTTCATTTGTACCTATCTCACTTTACCTCTCCTTAGAAGCAGCATGGAGTGATTACCATCTTCTGTCCTGGGGTCTGCCTAGAGGACGTATTTCAGTACTTCCGTTTGGCTCTACAACCAGGAAGACTGTCACTCTGCACCCCAGCAAACCAATCTGGATCCTGCCAAGTAAAAAAAAATACTCCTTCTCATTATTCATTTTGATTTTGTGCTTAGGGAAAACAATCCCATGATAGGTTCACAGTATCCAGAGACATAGAAAGGAGTTAAAACTTAGCACACAAAATTATGTGAGCTCTGACATTCTAATGTCAGTGCTAATCTTTAAAATATATTTAATAGTATTTGAGAATTTTATACAACATATTTTGCTCACATTCTCTCCCCCACAACTGTTCCCAGATCTACCCCCACCCCTTCACTCTCGTCTTCATATATTTATCTCTCTTAAAAATAGAACAAAAGCAAAATAAAGCAAAACAAAATGGCACAAGGAAAGCATGGGGTTAAGTGTGTGTTGTCCAACAGTTCCCAAGAAAGGGACCTGACTTGAAGTGTACTTGATATACTTAATTGATGTGGAATTCCTCTCTGTATGATGTGAATGCCATTGGTTAATAAGGAAACTGTCTTGAGCCCGTGATAGGGTATAACAGAGCTAGGCGGGAAAAACTAAACTGAATGCTGTGAGAAGACAGAGTCAGGGAGAAGCCATGTAGCCCCGCCGGAACAGATGCCGGAACTTTGCCAGTAGACCTCGAATCTCGTGGTAAAATGTAAAGTACTGGAAATGAGTTAACACTAGATGTAAGAGCTAACTAGCAATATATTTGTGATTAGGCAAGCAGGGATTTAATTAATATAGTTTCTGTTGGTTATTTTGGGTCTGAGCTGCTGAGCAGCCGGAATGACCAAGTGGCCTTCATACAACACTCGGTGTCATTCCATCAAAGCAAATAATTTTCCATCTCCAGCAGCTATTATTTACAAATAGCTTCCGGCCTATGGCAGGATTTGTGACCACTTTCCTTTCTTCGACTGGAACCTTTGTGTGTCTTATGTATGCTGCCTCATTCTCTGTAAGTTCATATGAGCAGTAGACACAATGTGTCTGGAAAATCGCTTTTATTTTTTTCTGGGAGTCATCTACCACTTCTGGCTCACTCAATTTTTCTGCATCCTTTTCCACATAGACGCGTGAACCTTGATGGGAAGGGTATGGTGAAGACATCCAATTTGGGCCTGAGTGTCCCAATGCTTTTAGATTTATTTTTATTTCATGTGTTTGCATGCTTTACTTGCGTGTATATTTATGAGCATGTTTGTCTGGATCCTGCAGAGGGTATCAGATTTCTCTTTTCTGTGAGTCACCATGTCGCTGCTGGGAACCAAACCGAGATTCTCTGCAAGAACAAAAAGTACCCTTAAACACTGAGCTATCCCTCCAGCCTCCTGCATGTATTCTTACTGGACAAATAGTCAGAGTTATCTTATTAGCATGTACCCCATGTATGGAGACAGGCCCTACCTTTAAAGTAGCTGCTAAACCAAATAGACCCTAATCCTATTGGACTAATGTCCTTAAAAACAGAGGAAATCTGGTTAACACACACATACACATTACACATAAATATTTATTCACTAAGATCACACAGACATAGACTATTAATAATATATGAAAACACAGGAAAGAATGGTGGAAAGCAAAGCCAGAGACTTTTGGCCTAAACCAAACCTGTTGAGGCATTGATCTGACTTTACATCTAGACCTGTGATGTGCAAACTTCTGTTTTTAAACCACCCAGACTTTTATTTTGTTACTACACTCAAGAGAACTAGTAAAACTTTCGATTGCTCTTCTCCTGCTGCTATGACAAGTCTACACAAACAGTGCCTTAAAAATCAAAAATTTCCGGGCTGGAGAGATGGCTCAGAGATTGGGAGCACTGACTACTCTTCCAGAGGTTCTGAGTTCAATTCCCGGCAACCACATAGTGGCTCACAGTTATCTGTAGTGAGATCTGATGTCCTCTTCTGGCCAGCAAGCATACAGACAGACAGAACACTGTATACATAATAAATAAATAAATCTTTTAAAAAATTAAGAATTTCCTCTTCTATGTATTTATAGATTATGTGTTCCAAACAGGTCTCCCAGAGATAAAAATCCAGTCGCTGATGTGGTTGCATTGTTTTCTGGATGCTTGAGAGAAAAATAAAATCTGTGTCCATTCTTATCCTTCCCCATTTTAGGTCCCAGGCATAATTTTTAGCAAATAGCCTTCATTCTTCATCATCAAAGCCAACGATTTTGCATCTCTCTGGCTATTCGTTCAGAATATATTTCCTCTGATTCTCCTAGTCTTTCTTTGCTTTCAATTTTTACTTTTATAACTGTGATCCCACTGAATTTACTCAGGTAATTCAGAATAATCTTGTCAGGTCACCTGAGTGATTTTAATGTAAATGTAATTCCACATACAAATGTGGTTTCCCATTTGCCCTGAAATGGGTACTTCTTGTTTACAAATTATGATGTGGACATCTTCAAACTGAAGGAGCTATCAGACCATACTTTTCTGCCTCCCAAAACTCCTGTTGCCAGTTTTCTGGAACTTTCTTTAATTCTCCTCCATCCCTTGAGATATAGTGGAGCGTGAACCTGTGAACTCGAGAACTAAAATGTTCTGGATCCTCAAAACAATAGCAAGTGTCAAAGACTGTGTAAATATAAGAGATATTATTATCAAAATCTTATAAAACAGACCTAGACATTTTTTGTTTGCTTGCTTATACAGTCAAGTAATTACATAAAACTCCATCAGAATTCTATGACTATGCTTATCTATTTCATTTTTGGGTACTTTATGTGGAAGTTCATATGGAGATGAACTCTTCTTCTTTCTGGAAATCTGCTGTTTGGCTTCCCCTTGACACAGTGCAGTCAGCAGCTGGAGGTCAGGCAGCCACTTGACTCTGAGTAATGTGCCAGGCTTCTGGGGCAAAGCAGAAGGCTAGCACAAGGTAGAGAAAGCATCTGAAGTAACAAAGGAGAAAAGTTCTGTTTTCACTGAGAACATGAAGCAACATTCTCCCCGAACACTACTCTTGAACAAAAGGGCTTTCACGTCCTTCAGAAATTACTTAAAAATAAAAAAGACAACTTATCTGATCTTTAATGTGTGTCTTCTCAAATCCACATTAAGTGAAACTATGAGAATAAGCTATGATTCCACTACTTATCCTAGAAGATATAAACATAATATTTGTATAATATTTATCCTCTCTTTAATTGATTTTTATCCCATTTAGTCATTTAACAATTAGATACTTGCCAATGTTTGCTAGCCTGTTTTACAAATACATAAAAGGCACAAATAGGAGAGTCAAGAGTTTATGTTGCTTGTATCAAATACTGTAGGAAAAGCAAAAAGACTGAAGATATATCGCAGTCTATTGTCAGGTGTGAGCTAGAAAATAAAACTGAATCTAGATGACATGCCTTAGTTTCTTAGGGAAAAAGTCAGAAGAGCACAACATTTTCCTGAAGCAGAGCCTTAGTCATCTGGGAGTCAAGCAAAGGTTTGATATTCCTAGTTCAGGAGCTTGGGTGCCAAGCAAGAATTGCAGGCAGATCCAAGCACAAAAGAAGGAATGTAGCTTTCAAGATCCCACTGAGAATAATGAGCAATAATGTCTGGAGAAAATAAGGTGAGAGAAGATGCATAGAATATACCATTGTGTGTGATCGTGGAGGGTCTAAGTGACCCTCTTTTCTTCAGTGGTGAAAACTTCAAAGAACATACATTCTGATAGATAAATAAGAAGGTGAACCCAAAGAAAAACTTACTTAAACTGAATCCTGCCTTCCTTAGGATTCTGAAATCATACTTGCTTAAATTCAGTACAATGTGTATTTGTATGTCTAAAATAGTACCCCCAAATAGATTCATAGCCACATTCGTTTTCTTACATTTCTAGTTCTTTTTAGTAAAGTGTAATCATAAGGAAAGGGGAAACCAGGGATGTTGGTTGCTGTAGAAAGCAGACCTTGCAAGGAAGTCTGCCACTATCATTTTGTAAATGCTTATTTTATACTTCCTTAATTGTTGAAGAACTGTGTGGCCTGCAGTGTTTAGAATACACTTATGTGAGGTTTCTTGAGTGAGGTGTTGGTCTTTGCTTCAAGTTCCCTGTAGAAAAAAAAAAAAACCTTCAGAAGCTAAAACCTCCTCTAGTATACTCTCGTTTTGCCTTCTCTTTTGGTTTTGACTTTCCATATATACTTCCTTTTAAAAGCTACCTTCGGTATACATACAAATGATATTACATGCACTTTCTAGATTACATTTAGTGATGCATATGTATACAAAAACACACGTGTGTCTATGAACCAGTTGTAATCCTGAACTTGAAGAGGACAGAAGAGGACGTTGGGACCACTGAAGTTTCAGAGGGTAGTAAAGCTACCATATAGGAACTGAAAATTGACCCTGGTAATAACCCATGCTCTTAACCACTGAGTCCTCTCTCCTGAGAACCCCTCATGCACATAGTCATGGTTTTTTTGTTTGTTTGTTTGTTGTTTTGTTTTTAGGTAGAACCATGAATGTTTAAAGACTCCTAGGAGCCACAGGTTCTAGACTATCTCATTTTGCTTATCTTAGCTTTCTGTTACTTTTCAAAATTAATATTTAAAGTGTACCTGGCATAACACAAATTCTGAGTCCATCAGCATCAACCGGCTAGGACTCAGCATATACCCAAAGTTAAGCACTCTTTGTATTGGTGATGTTTGTTATTTATGTGACAAAATAGCTGGCCAAAAGCAAGAAAGGTTTCATTTATGCTGTGGTTTAAGAAGAAACCACATGAGGAGGAAGACGTGGCAATGGGAGCATGCAACATCTGATCACATCAAGAAAGAGAGAACTGCTAGCAGCTAGCAGGCATCCTTTTGAGTCAGCCCTGAAGCCCATCTGGCTCACCAAATGATGGCTCGCTGTAGTCTGAATGGCTCCTCCCTTGACACTGAGATCTCTCTGGAAACACTCTCATAGACATCTCAGAGGCATTTGAAGTTGACAGTGAAGATTAACCACCACACCACCCTAATAATCTATCAACTAAAGGGACAAATAATAGAGTAATTTAATTCAGAGAAAGATGCACCCAATGGATCCCAATAAGGAAAAACAAAAGAATCCAGTGGTCCCAAGTTTGTCTTTGGAAAAGGGGTCCTGGTCAAGGTAGGTGGTAGATGATCATCATCTCAGCTCTAACTCACAAAGTTGGCTCTTAGATGTGCTTGGCTCCTGAGGCTAGTCCTCTGGTTTCCCTAAGATGATTACTCCTGCTCCAGTAGAGTGCGTTGCATTTGATATGTGCCTTTGATGATGCTTGCCAGAAGGGTAGGTGTGATCTGCCCTGTGACAGTTCTGTGAGTATTTGTCCTTTGTCATAAGTGTAGTTATGGTTGGTACTGCTCCTGGAATCCAATATAAATTCAGATTTGTGTTCCTTCTCTGGTCTGAAACAGAACATTGTAAAATCTCACAGTAAAACATCTAAAGGAGACAAATGCAAACTGCGGGCTTTGGGGCTCAAGTGAGAAGCCCATGGCTTCTTTTTTAAAAAGCAGTTTCTATGTTATATTTTTACAAGTTTGAGCTCCAATGGATTCCGCCTGAGGTAAATGAATTTCTGTTCAGCTTCTTTGTATTTGCCAACAATTTGTATTGTTTTGATATTTCTATCTAGTTATAATATTCACTTTAATATTCTCAAACTCTGTACAAAAGTGAGAACTCATTTGCTTGATTTCAGAACACACAAATATTGATAGAAAATATCACATATTTATGTCAAAACATACATTTATTATTTTATTATATGTGTGTGTGCATGTGTGGATTTGTGCATGTGAGTGCACTATCTGTGGAATGCAGAAGAAAGCATTAGATGCCATGATCTGAAATTGCACATGGCTGTGTGCCACTTGACATGGGTGCTTAGAATCATACTTGGATCCTCTGGAAAAGCAGTATATACTGCTAATTCCTGAGCCTTGTCTCCGGACTCTGCATGTCATATTTTATCTCTTACAACTAATGACCAGTTGCAAATTTAGGCATACAAGTAACTCTTAGAGAATATAAAATATTAGGTCTTCAGTTAAGCTTGTGATGCAATGAACCCTAAAACATTAAACTCAGCTTTTCCAATCCAGTTCCCTAATTGATGATGAACTTTTACTGAGTACTAGGCAAATCCTCTGCAGTCTTCACTGTAGATACGTGTTTAAAGATAGAAGAGATGAAGTGACTAGATCCATCCATGTGTCACAAGATTGGTAATTGGTGACCACCCAAAAGCCCTGAAATATGACTAAATTTGTGATTGATTTTCCATGCAATGCTTCTGAAGAGGATTGCACACACCCTTCTATGGTACACACGCTGACCCAAGATAAAGAAATAATGTATTTTGACACAGTCTGGAATCAGTATATTAGACTACCAATTCCGGTAACTCATAGCTCAAGGATTTTGAAATTTTACTTAAGTATGTCTTAAAGTCATACTTCCTTTCTAAAGAACATTTAAATTTTGAGGAGATGGGTGGAATGACATTTCACAGTATACACGTGGAGGTCAGAGGGCAGTCTGAAAGAATCCGTTCTCTCCTTCCACCATGTGGATCCTGGGAGTCAAACTTAGGTGGTCAAGGGTGGGAGCGAGCACCCTTATCCTCCGAATCTTCTCCTTGGCCCACCACACTTTCTTAATCAGGCCTGGCAGAGTGACTGTAAGTAAATAAGACAATAAAGCCGCAGGTCCTCAGACATTCCTCATTCCTTCCACAATTTCAATTAGCCCTCGATCTGAGTTTAGTCTTTTCTCCCTGATTTTCTGCTAAAGAGTTAGATATTGTACCATATTATATAATATCTGATAGATAATATAATATCACACATTGTAGAATTACAGATAAGCATATTTATATGCAAACAAAATGTGTGGATAATTCATATTTTTGTAGGTAGAAGAAATAGGATTTTTTTTTACACGAACAATTAGATTAACCAGAAAATGAGGAAACAATGAAGACGGGAAGTGGTTAGGATTGTGAAGTACAACTAAATATATAACGTTGCAGAGAGGTTAGACATGCAACTGACCCTAGTCTAAGTTCTCAAAAAAAAAAAAAAAAAAAAAGAAAGCTGGAAAGTCGGTATCATAATTGGTGACTCCTGGAGTGTGATGTTAAAGATCTTACAATATTAACTGGTTATTTCCATTTAACAATATAGAAAATCTTTTTTTTTCTGAGACAAGATCTCACCAGATGCCTAGGGGACCTCGAACTCCATATCCCCTTACTCGGTCTCCTGAATGCTAGGTTCAGAGGCCTGAATTGCCATGCCTGGGTAGGTTGTGATTCTTATACTCCCGATATCACAGGCCCCATGCCCTATAATCGTATTTATTCACAAATAATAATAAAGGAAAGTGAATGAGATCACGTGTCCATTCACGGTTCCTCTTTCTTTACAATTTTATGACAAACTTCTGCCGTGTGGCTATGAAAGAGCCCAATAGCCTTGGGGCTACTTCACTGTGGGTGGATTTATAATTCTACTTTTTCTTTAAAACTTCATGGCTAGAAGTTATATGCCCCATTTAAATATTTCTTTTGCTATTTTTCTTTTAATTAAAAAAGACATGATGCTAGGGACTGAGCCAAGGCACCTTGGCTAATGCTACACAAATGCTCTACCACTGAGCTATACACCTGCCCACTCTCAGTATATTATTAATTACCTTGAGAATGGGTTCACCATACTGTTATCATAAACACTAGTACTATTACATTGTCATCTGTGTTTTCTCAAATGCCTTTGTCTTGTTTCTACCACACATTGTCAACTGAGAGCAGGTACCCTTGGGCTTACTTATTTGATCCATTGTTGATTAAGAAACATGATTCCTACAATTAGTCCTCCCCCTTTTCCATGAGGTTCCAAGCTCCAAGGGGAGGAATTCTATGGAAATCTCCAATTTGAAATCTCTCTCTACATAATGTTTGACTCTGGGTTTCAGCATGTGCTTGATCAGCTGCCAGAAGAAGCCTCTAATGGCAATGGCGTACTGAATCAACTAAGCAGGGCTCATAGGGGCTCACAGAGTTTGAAATGGCAACTTGGGGAGCCCACATGGACCTGGACTAGATACTCATTATATATTACAGTTGTTGGCTTGGTGCTTTGTGGGACTCCTAATAGTGGGAGCTGAGTGTCTGACTTTTTCACCTGCCTTTGGGACCCTTTGCCTTCCATGGGTTGCCTCACCCAGACTTGATATGAAGGTATATGCCTAGTCTTAATGTAACTTGTTATGTTGTATTCAGTTGATAACCCCCAGAGGCTTCCTCTTTTATGAAGGGGAAGAGAAGAACAGTAGATATGGAGGAGAGACAGGCACTGGGGGAGTACTGGCAAGTGTGGAGGGTGGGGGGGCTGCTGCAGAGATGTAATGTATCAAGGAAGAATAATTTCAAAAGAAGAAGCAAGATTTCTTCTGTTTGGAGCACCAACCATTGCTTGTGGAACATAATCTATGTGTCTCCATTCAGAAATAATAGCTATAAAAGCTTAACAATGCAATATTGACTTTTTAATTGTGTCATATTTGAATTTGTGGAATCTGAGTGAATGAACAAAACAGAACGTACAAACCCTCTGACCACGTGTCAGAAAGGTGAAGGGTTTTCCCTCCCATTCAGCTGGTGCTTCAGCTTGCTTTAGTCCGATCTGCTCATATATAATAAAGAAGGCGATACTGCTACCACCATTACAGAGAGAACTGGAGTGAGCAGCAGCACGCTTGCTTTCCATTGTTAAGTGCCAGTGACTTTCCTTACGTTTTGTTTTACAATTTTGCTTTTCTCTTCTCTAAAAAGACCAGGGTAAAAGAATGGCGAAGAGAAAAAAACAACAGGATTTCTTCTCTCAGCACTGTATGACAGCAAGAAGATGCAATGGGAAAGAACAGATGCCGGAGAGGTCATACATAACTTATGCACCAGGAATGACCGGTATGGGGTTAAGTTTAAACTCTGCACCAAAATTCGTGCTCTTCTTTTTCTTTAACTTCCCCCTTTTCTTTTTACAATATCCTGTGAGGAAAGGGGAATGAGTTATCTGACAAATTTAGATTTTGCAAACTTGTGCATTGATGAGACAGCTATTGGAACACATTTCAAAGAAAGATTTTCAACACACAACTGTGTCATTTCCTTTCCTTGTGGGCCAGATGCTGAAATACTATGTGATAAAGATTTTAGGTTTCAGTTGTAAAGAGAGGGAAGCAGATAAATCACTGCGGTCTTCTTTACCAGCAATGACAAAAGAGGTATATTTTAATTTATTTTTTCTGAAATTACTTCTATTGATGGTGTGAGTCTAGTCTGTGTGCACGTGAGTGTGTGAGGGGAGAGAGAAAGAGAGAGTGGGAGAAAGAAAGAGAGAGGGCTGATTAGTAATTTTTAGCAGAACCCCTCTTCTGTCACTAATAGTTTGGTTTTGTTGTTTAACAGGTAAGATAATAGTAAAAATTCCTGCCAAGTTTTTCATTAATGAAAACATAATATGCCCAAAACAAACTACTTTATAGTCAGCTTAGCAAGTAACTATGTGTGTTTTGCTAAAATGCTGGCTTTATTCAAAGTATGTTTAATAAATTAGTTTGTTCCTTTCTCTTCGTGTGACATGTGTGACTTTAACCAGATGTTTGTATTAATCCTGACTTGTTCATAGAGTGATGTTGTCTGGGTCTCTTCTGAAGATATTTTTTGAATTGCATATGGGGAAGGGATACATAGAATAAAATACAACTAATACAACTTGAGCATCCTACATCGAATAAAACCGATATAGGTAACTACTGTATGAAGAGGAGGGGCTCTTACTTTAAAAGGAGAAAGAACTATAAAAATAAATTCATGGAGATGTTACAATTTAGAGTGATATTGATTGATTGATGAGTAAGACTTACACAGCATAAAACTGGGCTGGTGTTATCACTGGCCATGTGGAACTGGGGCAGAATAGTCACCAAGCTGAAATGAATGTTTAGGGTAGTAGCTGAGAGCTCACATTGTATAAGTACACTATCTGCTTGTTTTCAAGTCCACCACTTCACTTCCAACTATAGAACACTGAGTAAGTACCTAAACCATTTAGGTGTTAGTGTCCTAAGGGGCAAAATAGAGAAAATCTGATTCTATAGCTCACAGAGCTGTCTTGAAGCTAAAATAAGTAAGTCTAATATGGTAATATAGAATTGCAAAGTAGCACTGAATCATATATTGGCATATTATTCTGCAAACCAGGCAAGCTTAAAATAATTTAAGCCTTTGTAGTATTATTTACATATATATATATATACATATATACCATATATGTATATATATATATATATATTTACAATTCAAAGTTGTTAAAATATATGCTTGATTTCTTAAATATCACTCACCTAAAATATGGCATATTCTCTTTTCCATTTGGCATGCTTGTTAATGCTTTATCTTTCTGTTTTTATTTTTGGAGAATTTTATAAAATGTATCTTCATCATATGTTTTTAGTCACTTTCTGCTATTAGATTCAAACGTTGATGCTCTTTCTATTTCCAAGGATAATTATCACTACCATCAGGCACATATATGGTTCAATTGCTAACAGAAGTTTTTATACATTCATCTCTTCAGCATGGAAACAATGCTTGCCCAAATATACTGATTTTAAAAAAATGATGCAAGTCCAATGCTAGCACAATAACAACAACAACAACAAAAACAAATAGTTAATAGATGACATACACAAATCCCTTACTTAATTACATATGGATTTAAGAAAGTGTCCCTGTATTGTTCAAGCAACGGATATGAACAGACAATACCTAAGGGGTACAGTAAGCAAGAAATGACTAAGTAGAAATATCTATTCTACAATAATTATAAACATGAAAACAAAGGTGTCTTAAAATAACACAACTCTTTTTAATATCTCAGCAAGTCTATGGTGATGAATTCGGTATATAATCTCCTCACTTACATATTGCTCAAACATATATGGTATTATACCATCTTTCTAAACAATAGTAGATATGAGGAAATTCGCAGTAGTTTTCACTTAGTCTAGTGGTTCAACAAAAGACTATCAAAAGAATAAATCTAACTGGCCACAACAGCTATGACATCAAAGTTTATATTAGAAAAATCATGTGCTCCAGAAAAGTGGGGGGGGGTGGATAAGAAACTATCTATAGAAATAGATTCTCATGTTTGATTAAATATCATGTAGTTCATTATTCTAAATTTAAAAAAGAAAATCCAAGAAGGAGAGAATGAGTTCTAAGGGAAATGTGTTACACACTGTAAATCCAGACATATGCTCAAAGACAAACATGACCTGTGATGACGGATGGCATTTTACTGTATCAAAACGACTGGACGGTAGAAGTTCACTTCTACCTCAGGCTTCCCTGTCCCTCATTGTTTTACTGATAAAATGGAAAGCAAAAATGAAGACTGTGGTTCGTGCGAACCACGGAGTTCTTTCGTATGGCTTTCCTGTTGCTACTTCCATGAACTCTTGACCCTTTATAAAAGGCTGACACGGCAGAGAAGTGTTTTGCTTCTCATGAGAACACTCTGTGAATAGATTGTACAAGCTCAAAGAATTCCCCAATCCTTTATCAGTGCAGCTGGGTGTGGCGGGAAAAGCCACTGGATGTGAAGTTGTTTGGTGTTTGGAAAGGGCATTTAGCATCGCATGAGAATGCTGTCAAGGAAGGACTCAACCTGGGTATGTGTTCTAACATTTACAAAATTTTCATAGTAATAATCCGAAGAAGGTTGAAATAATTCAATAAATTTAATAATAAATTCCTTTGGGGTGAGATGGGATGCACTGGTGATATCTTTTGTGTTAGGGAACTAACTTCATGCCAGCCAGAAAGAAACATTTTTCCAGGGAAAAGCAGAAATTTTAAATTTTGCATTTAAGAAATATGAACTTTCCTTGAGGTACAAGCAGATCTATGAAGCCCAGTCATCCTGGAAAACTTTATCTTTTTGGTGCATGTAAGTTTTCATTTTCATTTTGTTTTGCTTTATCTTTATCTTCATTTTATGGCTTTCGGGAACAAACACAGATCCTTGCATCTGAAATGCAAGCACTGAGTCATCAGGGGAGCAAATAGGGAGAGACAAAAGAACAAGAGCTGGGCCTGGCACGCTCACTGTCCAGGTGTGGGGGAAGGCACAACCAATGGCACATCCATAATCCCAGCGTTTAGGAGTCTGAGGGAGGAAGAGTATATGTTAAGGTTAGACTGGCTGACCTAGTAACACACAGTCTCAAAGCAAATTCATACAGAAAATAACCAAAGGTTTGTCTGTATCTGAAAGTTCAGAATTGTTTTGCTTACTTGTCCACTAATCAAGCTTGTTTGCAACTTTATGTTTCTCGGTTTTGGGTTGTTTAACTGAAGCTTTCTCTGTATGCCTGTTTCTCTTCCCTCCAACACACTTTAAAGAGCTAAAACTATGGGGAGTAAATTGAGAGAAATAGCACAATATGTGACGATTTTTTGTTGCTGCTGTTGTTCGTGAAGATGTTTTTGTCACGAATATGAATGTTTATTAAAGGCATCCCAGCAGTAGATTGCTGAGAGCAGATGTTGCCCACAGTGATGAAATCGCTACATCTACGTTCAGAGTCGATGTTCATAATGCTCATAGAACTGTGGGTGTCGAGGAAAATACTGTGTTTGAAAAAATACAAAGATGGGGATTGGGAGTGTTAGAAGTTGCTCTCTTCCCAGCCACACTGCTACCATCTTTGAGATCATCTGGGCCTACTTGTTAGCGTCTGTCACCGCTGAGCCTGTGGACTGTTGTCATCCTCTCGTCAACGTGTGAATGAGGAGTGGGAAGGCTCACTGGACAGTTACCAGAGTATCTGGCCACTCTTCCAGCTATTTGCATGTAGCTATACAAGTGGGGTTATGAACTCAGGAATGGCCTAAGGCATGTAAGCTCGTAATTAGTATGGAAAGGAGGCTTCATCTATGCAAAGACACGAAAGAAATCATCCATAGACTTTCCAGAGGAGCTGCACTAAAGTCCGCCATGTTTCTATAAAAACCCATCAGCGATGCACTTTAAGTAAGCCCAGTAAACTCATTGTTTCCCAGTGAGAACTGTGATGTTCTGGAATCATATTGCCATTTATCACTAGGATCTAAAAGAGGGGGATACATATTGTTCCTATATCGCCCACAAGAAACTTCAGCAGCTGGGAATAACACTGCAAGAGAATCAGAGATTCGGTGATTTTAAAACTATTACTGATGTTTAGAGGGTAAAACCTAGCTTAGATAAACATCCTACCAAACTAGTCTCCCATACCCACATCACCCTGGCCTAAAGTTAGTAACATGTTCCTAAAAATGTCAGTAGGATGTGGATGAAACCAGTGGCCAGTTGTGACTCACAAGAACCAAAAGATTGCAGGCAAGGACCAGGACAGAGGCAGTTTGTGTTCCTAAGCCCTAAGGCACAAGACTACTTCTGGATACAAAAGACAAAATACAAAAGGAAAATAACTCTCATACAATTTTACACAGAGTATTTCAGTCTGGCTTCATCTTCCTCGTGTTAGTGTTCTAGCTTGTGGAGAGGCAGAGACAAAGCTAGGAAATATACACCTTGGTTTTGATGGAAGCTCAGGCTGCCTAAACTAGAAGATAAGCCTGCCTCCGATTGTGAATCGGGACATGAATTTTCAAGGCGTGACAAGATATTTGCTATAAGAGGATGAATACTAAAAAAAAGGAGAATTGAAATACTAAGTTCTTGCGGAACCTGTTACATTAATACGGGGTCAGGATGGTATTGAGGGACCCTAGAATTAAAGTAAAAACCCCACAGAATCTGGATCACAAAAAAAAATTGTCTAGAATTTCCGTCTGCAAAAGAACTCACCCCTGCAGTTCCCTGGTTTTCTAAATGTCCCCCTCACTTGGCAAGCAAAGACAAATGCATGAGATGAAGTCTTAGAAAGTCTAACACAGTTATCCAATCAACACTTATAAAGGATAGTCAAAGTGCCAGGTTGCCTTAAGCTCTGGTAGTACAAAGTTGGATAGAAACGGACATGGATCTGCCAGCTTCCATTCTAGATGTTTCAGGTACAAGTGTCTTTGTCTTTCTTCATAAACATTCCTCCATAGACAATAGAGTGAATGGCCTGCAATGTTTCAATGTTTGCATTGAAGGGGAAAATGAATTCAGGATATCTCAAGAGGCATGCTAGAGCCTTCTTTACTCATTTGGAGAAGGACCTGTGACAGCGAGTGACAATATGTTTTCAGTAACAGTGAACAAACACCTTTCCAGCCAATTCTTTACCACCTGGCCACTGTATCTGTTCGTGTCTCCATGTTCTTGCCCACTTTGAGTTACTGTCTTGACTTTCTTTGGCAAATTAACAGCAATACGAAATTATAAACCAAATAAACCCCTTCCTCTCCAACTTTCTTTTGGTCATGGTGTTTTATTGCAGCAATAGAAAACCTAACTAAGGTATTTTGTATAATTGGAAGTAAGAATGAGTCCTGATACGTGCTTGGTAAGTGTTTCACCACTGAGCTAATCTTGGTCATAATTAAACTTAAAAATATAAATATAAAAGTGTACATCTTAGTGAGTACTATGTGGTAATTTGTATGTATTGTGTCGAATTAAAATAATGTTAAATATTTCCTTTTAGTGAAAACTTTCAGGATTCTTTTTGCTATCTTTTGAATGTGCAGTGCAATGCTGTCATAAGTGTCACCTCAATGTGCAATCCCAGGCCACACTTTTGCTCCTCTCACTATGACTTGCAAATTATTGACCCTCTCCGCTCACATATCAGAAAGTCTGTCATGGTGGCCTATTTAGCTCCGTATAAAGACATCAAGGGCTTTGATAACTGACAGCTGCCATTAGAGATAAAAGTATATATTGCTCAGTAGAATAGTAATTGAATTAAAATGATACAAGAACAGACTTATGTTGTGTAATGTAAACATATAAAGAAATAGAGAAGAGTTGGGGAGAAAGAGGAGAGAGAAAGAAAAGAGAAGGAGGACAAGAAGGAGGAAGAGAGAGAGAGAGAGAGAGAGAGAGAGAGAGAGAGAGAGAGAGAGAGAACGCCAGTCAGAAGGGAAAGAAAGAAAAGTTACCTTTTCCTGTGCATTTAAATCTAATTACTTGACTTTATCTTTCTAAACAGATAAGCAGATGCCTTGGCAAGGAAGTTTGGCTCACTAAGCTGTGTTTAACGAATCAGTCCAGAAAGTCACAGGAAATATTTGTCCCCAAACATGAGGCTATTTGTTCTAAGGGAAATCATTTGTTATCTCTTTAACTAGTTATTTTTCTGCGAGTTGAATCTCTTTTGTCATTAGAAAAGTAAGTCTACTCCTCTTCACACGCAAAGACCACATGCCAGTAAACACAGATTGCTTTCCAAAGAGAACAGCACAGCGAGTCCTCAAGAATCAGACCTCTTCAATCTGCTTTTCATGTGTTTTTAACTTATGTGTGAGTGCATGTTTGTGTGCATGTAAGTGAATGTCTGGAGGTAGTGAAGCTAAACATGTGAGCCTGTATATGTGTGTACCTGTATATGGAAACCAAAGGTCAATGCTGGATATTGTCTCCTGCTTCTTTGCACCATCTCTTTTGTGACAGGATCCCTTACTCTCTCTGAGACTCATCAGTGGGTTACACTGACTGGCCATCATAGTGCTGGAGATCCTCCTGTCTTCATGTCTGAGCACTAGGGCTATACCATGTCTAGCTTTTTGGGGGATGATAGGCATCCAAATACAGGTATTCATGCTTGATCAGCAGTCACTTTTTTGGCAACTATCCACACAGCCCTATAAATTTGACTTTTTATTACTTCAATGAAAAGTCAAAAGAAAGATTAATACAGTGCTTAATATGACGTGTGTATTTAATTATACATTTTGCTTGCTAAAACTGAATATTAATTATAAATAACTTAAAACACCATGAATAACCTCAGAAATTTCATATGGGATTCGTGTATTCTATGTGTGTTTAATAGATCATAGAGCAACAGAGGCTCTTCCCTGATGAACCAGAGGATGCTGATAGATACTCAGAATCTGTGAAATTTGATGCTCGCTCAATGACAACATTGCTTCCTCCCAGTAAGTAGAAAATGAACAGAGTGGCACAGGCCCTGGGTTGAGTGGCTTAAATCAGTGCAGATTTGTTTGTTTGTTTTATCACAGTTCTCTATCCCAGATGTCTTAAATCAAGGTATTCAAATGGACAAAGGTCATTTAAAGGCCATGTCTCTTTCTAGCTTCTAGTGGTTTCTGGCAGTTCTCGGTAGTCCTGGCTTTTAGGTGCATTGTTGCACCTCTGCTTCTTGCTTTAGAGAGTTTGTTTTCCTGTGTATGTTCTTTCTCTTCTTGTAAAGATCCAGTCACCAGAATAGTTATCACACGTAAGACATCATTTTTACACTTGACAACATCTACAGTGACCCTAATTCATTAAAATCGTCTTCATAGTTATCTAGAGCTAGCACTTCTGCATATCTTTTTGGGAGAAAAACATTCCACTTACAACTGATGAATCAGATTGGGACAGGAACACAAAAGAAAAAATGACCACCAGCTTCTGCTCAGGCTTGAGTTTGACAGAACAGAATTGTTGTTTCGTCTACTAACCCTTTATGACCATATCTGAGGAGATGGGGGAAAAGAGAAGCAAGCATTGCAGAGACATTTCAGGAAGAGGAAACAGCATGCAAAACTCATGCGTTTACATGTGCAAATTCAAATCACATGTGGTAGTTGACACCTGTAATTCCTGTGTGGGAGAGGCAGCAATAGGAAAATCGCTGTGGCTTCTGGGGAAGTCCATCTAATTAAATCTGTAATTTCCAGGTCCAATGAGAGAACCTGTCTCAAAAATAAAGTGGATGCTCCATGTCTAAGAGCACTTGCTCCTTCAAAGGACCTGGCTTTGGTTCCTAGCATGCACATGGCAGCTCAGAACCATTGTGACTCCAGTTCCAGATGACCCCGGACCTCCTTATCCATGAGACACACATAAGGTGCACAAACGAGATTCCCATTTAGTCAGCCGGAAATACAGACCATTCCAACTTGCTTTTAAAATGGGTTGTTCTGTTCGTTTCCATTCTTTACTTTTTTCTTGACTGTACCTTTGTAAATGTTCATTTCTTTCCCTTTCCATGTCTCACAAAATGAGGCTGAGCAGAGCTGAACAAAGTGGTGCACATCTATAATCCCCGAATTTAGGAGGTAGAGTCAGGAGAATCATGAGTTAAAGGCCATTTTCTGCTGCAGAGTGAGTATGGTGCTAGCCTGAGCTATATAAAACTCTCTTAGGAAGATGCTTAGGAAGATTAGGAGGTGGCTTATTCAGTCAAGCGCTGGCTGTGCAAGCAGAGAGACTTAAATTTGGATCTTCAGAACCCGTGTAGAATGCAGAGGGTGGCAGAGCACTCTTCTGAACACAGCACTTGGGAGACAAATCAGGCAGATCCCTGAAGCTCCGTGGCCACCAGTCCAGTAAAACCAAGAAAATAGAGGTTTCATGAGAGACCCTCTCTCAAAAGGGACGAGTGAAGAACAATAGGGAGGACATCTAAGTACTGATCACGAGCCTCCACAGAAGTCCAGATGCACACAGGCAGTTATACACATACATGAACACACATACTCCCTACACAATAAATATGGAAACAGTTTAGTATTTTCCCTCTGTATCAGCATAGTCCCACTGCAATCCATATCCCTTTATAAAAATTCCTGTTCTATGTGAAAGTATGTCAAAGAAATAAGTATAGTTATTACATTCTCATATATCCAGAGGATGGGTTTCATTGATGTATTCCAAACTTTTGTCAAAATGTGACTCACTTTTTGTCCCATTTAAAAGAATTGTGTGTTATAGTCCAATTATGTGATATAGTCCAACCATGTGACATGTACAAATAGGAGATCATATACAGTCATGCTCTCTTACTTGTACAACAGGCTCTTCATCTGATAAACCTTATACCCAGCACCAGTTACCAAGATTTTAATTAAGTGTTTTTGCTTTGTTTTGTTTTTTGTTTTTTAATAATAGGCTGGGGTTTTGTTCTATTCTCTTTTGCTCTGTTTTAGATCCTAAAAATGGCTCTACCCCTCAGGAGAAGCTGAAGTCCTTCAAAACTGCCCTAGTTGCCCTCTACCTTCTTGTGTTTGCAGTTCTCATACCGCTCATTGGGATAGTAGCAGGTACAGTATCCGCTCATTGGGATAGTAGCAGGTACAGTATCCGCTCATTGGGATAGTAGCAGGTACAGTATCCGCTCATTGGGATAGTAGCAGGTACAGTATCTGCTCATTGGGATAGTAGCAGGTACAGTATCCGTTCATTGGGATAGTAGCAGGTACAGTATCCTAGAATCTCAAAACTTTGTTCATGTGCTAATTGTAAAAGCAGAACTAGAGCAGTTATGTATTGGATTCATAAAGAAACTTCGTATGTAAAGCATTCCTCGATTTCAGCAGATGAAATTAAAATAGATTCTGTAATGTAAGTAAAAGATTCTTTTAATTTTACAAATAAAATATAAAAGAGTGAAATAAAATATTGACATGAAGAGAGCTCAATTTACATCTGTTCTGCTCTCTCTTTCTCCTCCCTTGTCTCCAAATTCTTCTCAAAACCATTGTCTATTATATATTAATGTATTTAATGTTCTATTATTGAAGCAGTTTTGAGCAATTACACAGCAACATCCACTGGGATTGCCATTGTTCTTTTCTCCATGATACGTCCCCTCCCCACATATTTGCTATAGGCACCATCCAGAGAAAAGCTTAGGAAAAATTCCCTTGAATCTGCATTCTGATCTCCCTAAGAAAATACTCCTAAAAGCAAAATGGAACTTTTGAGAGAGTATCTCAAAACAGATTTAAAATTCTCCTCAGAAAGAAAAGCTAAGGAAATCAACAGCAATGGTAAAAGTAGCTATCATTTAATCATTTTACATCATTTACTATGCCCAGGCACTGGGCTCTAAACTTTCAGCATATTATTTTAATATGTCTTTACAATTACCCTTTCAGCAGACACTATAATTATCCTCATCATCCACCCCAGAAAACTGAAACTCCTTGGTAATGGAGAATGTGCTCCCGTCTCTGACTTTTGTGTCCTAACCTCTCTTGTCTACTGGCTCCCGTTGTAATTTGGTTATTATAATAAAACATGATTGTACAGAAAAAAAACATGAAAATAGAATTGTCATAATGTTAGCCAAAAGAATATTCCTCCAAAAAGCCCATAAGCAAACAAGCAAAAAAGAAAAGCAATAACAACAACAACAACAAAAAAAAACAGCTCCTGTTTTAGCCATGAAAAGCAGAGAAAACAAACATTCAAATATAACAACCAAAACAAACAGCAAGCAAATGGCAGCTCTGAAATGAAGAGAACTGAAGTTTCTAGTAATGTAGATTCCTCACGAGTAAAATTATTTCCATGTTGTCCATGTGGACATGCTTATCTGAAGGGTAAATACAAAGTTGAATGACATGCCCTTGTCTGGTGTCATCAAATTTACACCAGTTAGAATTTGAACAAATTCCATCTCATTGTGCAAAGCACAGTCTACAAAGCCTACCTCAAGGACTGAGGAATCTGATAGGCCCTGACCCAAGAAAACAGAAGCCTGAAAAGTATCCATCCCTGTAGTCAAGTTCACAGTTTTTGAGTCATTAACAAATATTACCAAGTCAAACATTTGTTCTGGAATAGATATTAATTGATCTGTGTTTCTGTTTTTTAAAATTACAGTAGGAACCTATTAACACATATAAGGAATAGGATATTCTAATCTTGTAAATTAATACCAGTACGAAATTCACCAGAATTTTAAGCAGAACTCACTGTGATTATCATGTATCAATAACAGGCAAATTAGTGTACTTATAACTTTTAGTACCAGATTATAATATCTTTCAAAGAAAAGTTAAAATATATTGCATAGACTGACATGATATCAGTAGTTCACAAATGCAGAATGTCGAAAGCACCGGAGCAACACATGAATTAATAGTTGAAGCAGAATGGTGGACATAGAGCTATTCAAATTTGAAGTATGCATGTGTGTGAAGTTGTTTGTTCTCTTCATGGTCTACTATATGTGATAGCTTTCTTAAAGAATGTGACACATTCCTTACAGAAAATAACAGCATACAACTCGAGCAGTGCAAAAAGATATGTTCTAGAATGAATGTGCATAAATTGCTGTTTAGTGTTTTAAAGAATATAAATTTGAGATAGACAAAGGTATTGCTAACATGAGAGAGTGAATCTGATCCGTAGAATCAATTATCACCGGCTCCCTAGGTATTTGCATATGAGTAAAAGTTTGACTTCTCTTGCATAAAATAGAGATGTTACGTGATGCCATCTCTCCAGAAACAAGCGAAAAGAAATACACTTTAGAAAATATGAACTCTCACATTCTCTTTTGATTTTATTTCTGCGATTAAAACATGATATTACATTTACATTTCTACCTTACCTGTCCTTTCTTCAAACCCTCTCATATCCTTCCTACTCTTCTAAAATTAATGTTCTGTTTTCACTGTTGCTATTGCTTGCATATATGCATATGTACATAGATATATAGTCCTAAAATATAACCTGCTTATTCTGAATACTGTTACTTGTATGGATGGTTTCAGCATTGGCTGCTTGGCACTGTACCTGCTATTGGTGTGTTCTTCCTTGAGGAGGACCACCTCTCCTACTCCCAGCATTTTCAGTTGCCTAAAGTTCTTTGGGTAAGGTTGTGGCCTCATGAGTTTTTCCTGTCCACGTGTGTATGTCCTTTGGCCATGTCTCTGTGGTGTTCTTTATATATCTATATTATAAGGAGGTAATCCCTACTTTACATTTTTTCTTACCTATTTAATTTGCTTAAATAGTGTCTAACTTTTCTATCAATGTGATAAAACACCATGAGCAAGGCAACTTATAAAAAAAGGATCAATTTGAAGCTTACAGTTACTGTAACTGTAAGGATTAGGGTCCATAAGCATCCTGGCAAAGAGCAGGGAGGAAGGAGGAGGCTCTAAGACCTCACAGCTTGAGACACAATCACGAGCAAGAAAGAGCTAACTAGAATGGCCCCCAAGTCTTTAGAAACTTCAAGTCATGCCTCTATAGATGTTCTTCTTCTACAAGCTCATACTCTCTAATTCTTCCTAAGCAGTAAAACCAACTGTGGAATCAAAACATTAAATATATGAGTGTTTGGAATCCAGTCTCATTAAGACCGCCACAGTTAGTTATTCCTGTAGTCTAGATTCTAAGGTTCACATGCATGCCCGGTTAGTATCCTAAAGCTCCTTGATCCAGCACTCAAGTGAACTATTTTTAAATAAAGTAGAGCTGAAGTTAGTTTTATTTATTATTAAGGAGACAAGAAAAACTATGTTTTTAAAATAAATAAATAAAGCCTTTATTATCAACTCATGTCTATGTTGTCAAATTAAAATCAGAGTTGATGCAACCTTTAACAACAAATGACCTCTTCTTTCTATGCTAAGAAGAAAATACTATTTTACTATGTGAAATAAAGCTTGTTTTCAAAGCAAAGTTCTATGATGAAGCAAATAGTACATAGATTTTGTAAAATAAAGCACAAACTGCTGTATTTACAGACACTACTCCCTACAGGAATGTTTTTATATTATACAATATATTACTATATTTAGTATAATTTATTAATTAATTACTTTTACTTAAGTAATATATTTATACTATACGTAGTTAATATATCATTATAATGGAATTCATCAATATTAAGGATGCAGATATAAGGTGATACTTTCATCCTGAAGCATCAAATGCTTATTAATCCTAGGAAATGATCTATACACTTTTTATATACTTATTTGTTGTTAATAGTAGTACTAACATTCTATTTGAACAGATGATAAAAATGAAAGCTTGAACACTAGTAACTAGTCCAAGGTCACTGCTCATAAACACAGTCTTAAATGTTAAAAGAGCATATACCACCCAAAAATTTTGCATCATAACTGCTGACTAAATGAAGCAGTGTTCAGCATGCGACAATTTTGAAACAGTTTTTTTTTAATGTTGTTGATTTAAGTTTATTATTGTTAGGGACAAAATCCCTTCCCAGTAAGTTTACGTTGTTTAATTTTGAGACTGTGTTTTAATAGCAACACTTTTCCCTTGCCTTTCCCACTTCCAAACCTTCCCATATACTCATCCCTGAGCGTCTTCAAACTTATGTCTTCTTTTTTATCAGTTTTTCTTTCTTACATACATGCACTTGTATATACATATGCATTTCTGAACATGACCTATTGAGTCCATGTGCTACTTGTATTTATGTTTCTAAGTCTGACCATTTGGTAATGGGCAACTAATTGTTGTGTTCTTCCCTGGGCAGGGGCACCTCTCCTGATCCTAGCTTTACTCAGTGGCCTGTAGTTTTGGGGGGCAGGGTTGAGACTTGTGGGGTGTTCCCTGTGCAGTTTTGTTATGTTCACTGGTATTGTCTTTGTGACATTCTTTATCTTGCTATATTTTCAGGGAGTAATCTTTAGTTCTAAATTTTATTGATTGATTGATTGATTGATTGATTGATTTAATTTGCTTGTTTAGTTAGTGTCCTCTTCAGCTCCCATTTAGACAGTCATGTGGGTGAGACTTTACAGCTGCATCTCGTGATGTTACTAGGAGACAGTTTCACAGAAGTCCCTTACCTTCCGGCTCTTGCAGTCTTCACGTGCCCTTTTCTGTGATGTTTTTTGAACCTTAAGTGTGAGAGTGTTTTGTAGATTCATTGCTTTTGACCAAGCTTTTCAATGGATTTTTATTGATAGGGGTTATTGTGTAGTTATCTCTGTCTGTTCCAAAGAAAAGTTTTCTTGATGAGGCATACACTTGTGTTGCCAGTTATTCAACTGATAGTTCACACCAGAGGTGCTCTATAAGTAAGGCATTAAATTGATTAAGTTTTACATAAAAATTTGTTTCTCAGTTTGAATGTAATACATATGATTATCTTTAGCAAGCAAACATACCGTATGTCTAATTTTTTATTAATTAATAAATAATACCAATCAAAATTTCCACTTCCTGCCCTCCTCTCACTTCCCTCTCAAACCCCACACACCCTCTCCTCTCCTTCTCCAGTCCTGAGAAGTGTGTGTGGGAAGTCCAAGGCTCTCCCCGCTATATCCAGGTCTAGGAAGCTGTGCATCCAAATAGAGTAGGCTCCCAAAAAGCCAGTACATGCAGTAGAAACAAGTTCCAGTGCCTTTATCAATGGCTTCTCAGTCAGCCCCCATTGTCAGCCACACTCAGAGAGTCCGGTTTGATCCCATGCTTGTTCAGTCTCAGTCCAGCTGGATTTGGTGAGCTCCCATTAGCTCAGGCACACTCTGTTAGTGGGTGGACAAACTCCTCATAGTCCTGACTTCCTTGCTCATATTCTCCCTTCTTCTGCTCTTCAACTGGACCTTGAGAGCTCAGTCCAGTGCTCTGATGTGAGTCTCTGACTCTATCTCCCTCCATTGACAGATGAAGGTTCTATGGTGATATTCAAGATAGTCATCAGTCTGACTACAGGATAAGGCCAGTTCAGGTTTGAATTTTGCATATAAATGGATGGAAATAGAAAACACTAACCTGAGATAACCCAGACCCAAAAATATAAATATGGTATGTACTCACTCATTAGTAGATTCTAGCCCTAAACAAAGGATATTGAGCCTATAGTTCATGATCCTAAAGAAGCTAAGTAATAAGGTGAACCCAAAGAAAAACATACGTAGATCCTCCTGGAAATTGGAAGTAGACAAGATCGCCAGGCAAAAGTTGAGGGCATGGGGGTGGGGGTGTGCTTGGGGGAGGGGAGAGGAGGAAAGAGGGGAGAAGGGGAGGGTTGGGGAGAGCTTGGGGGAGTGGGATAATTGAGATGGAGGAAGGACGACATGGGAGCAGGGAAGGAGATATCTTAATTGAGGGAACGATTTTGGGGTTGGCAAGAGGCTTGTCTCTATAGGGGTCCCAGGAGTCTATGGGGATGACCCCAGCTAGGACCCTGGGCAGTGGAAGAGAGTGTGCCTGAACTGGCCTGTATGTCTAATTTATTGATTAAGAAATACAGAATGACTGACATACAATAATTGTGCTTCCTGTTGTGGACCATATCAAAATACCATTGATATATTATTATATTCAAAAAGCTAATTTCACACAGAAATATAACATGCTTTTAAATTAAAAAAACACAGTAACACTTATTGTTAATATAAATAATAATCAATTAGCAGACATTTCTTTCGATGCGAGTAAAGGCTGCAAGAATTCTGATAAGACATTCTTTCATGTATAATCCACTTTGCAATGGAATAGAATTTCCATGGCTATCAGCTGCCAGTGATAAGTTTTACATATTTAGTCTACTCCATCTCACGCACTGTTGAAAGTGATAGTCTTTTAGTACCTCCCAAGGTCCCCATGCTCCCAATTTACTCAGGAGATCTTTTCTTTTTCTACTTCCCATGTAGATTAGATCTGTGTAAGTCTCTCTTAGTGTCCCCATTGTTGTTTAAATTCTCTGAGACTGATTTGTAGGCTGGTTTTCTTTGCTTTATGTTTCAAAAATACATTCTTGATTTACGATAGCATTCAACATACTGTAATGGAATGTAGTGCAGAGACATAGAAAGTAGTGATGAGTCCAAAATGATATAGGCTATGATTTGATTTCTTTTTATTTAAATATTCAGCTCAGCTTATCAATAGGGAAATGAAGAATTGCTTTGTTGGATCAATGAACACAAGTGATACTTCTCAAAGTCTGATTGGAAAAGATGACACCAGGAAAGTTGAAATGAGACTTACAGCCATCATGGAACACATGAAGGACTTGGAGGAGAGAATCCAGAGCATTTCAGACTTAAAAGCCAACCTCATGGACACAGAACGCTTCCAGAATTTCAGTATGGCAACTGACCAAAGACTTAATGATGTTCTACTGCGGTTAAGTTCCTTGATTTCGTCAGTTGAGGAACATGGGAACTCACTAGATGAAATCTCCAAATCCTTGCTGAGTCTCAATACCACACTGCTTGATGTCCAGCTCCATACAGAAACACTGAACCGCAAAGTCAATGAGTCTACCTTGAAGCAACAGGAGGTAAGCATTTCAGAATACAATGGTGTAGTTCATTCTAGAACAAAATTCATAGTTTCTGTTTCCTTAGGCAATTCAGAAAGCAGGAGGAATAAAACTTTTTCTACTTCACCTACTGATGTAGACATCTCTGACAATCTAATAAGAGATCGTTATAGATGTAACTGGGGCTTTTCCAGACCCACAGAGAAAGAGAATATTATTTTCCAATGGATCTAGGTTATGAAGTTGTTTTTATATTATAAATACCACTTATTGTCTTGTTAGACTACACCACTTATAAGATTTAGATTACCTGAGCATGTCTAGGAAGGTAAATACCTGTATATGTGAGTTCTATGAATAATCTAATTATCTTTACACCAAAGCAATATGAATGTTATTTACATAGATATCCTATGAAGCAGAATTTTTAGTTAATTTATTTTGCTGTTTCTAGAAGATACACTTAATTTTTTTCACTAGTAACTAAAATTAAAATTTGAAATTTATAAATATATTTAAACATGAGTTCTTAATAGGATAACAGTATATACTTATAATCACCATAAGATTCAATATGCATTGTTTTCTATTCCTGTTTGAGCTCTCACATTAATTAACCATCAAAAACAGCCACACAAAAACCGGTACACAATCAGACTATAGAATGATCACATGTCCATCCCCTTTTATGACTGCCAAGAAAAAATATACTTTAGGATATTTATTAGTAAAGATTCTTTCTAGGTCAGAGAGAAAAACTTTGGACTTCAGGGACTATATGGTTTGTGCAATGACTCAGTGTAGAAGCAACCAACTGGAACATGCAGACATATGATATAATAATTCTTTACAAAACTAGTTTGTAAATTAAACCCATGTACTATAAATTATGTACTATAAATTATGAACTATCCCATGTATTATATCCCATATACGATATTATGACCTTGGATTCAGATCATTTTATAGCTAATCCTGACTAAGATTTGTATTTATTTTTTCTCCTGAAATAGATACTAGAAAATGAAAGGAAAATAAAAATGAAAAAAACAACAAGTATTTATGATTCTATTTTTGTTGAGTATTTTTTGTTGAGTATTTTTGTTGAATAATAGTAATAAATTACTATTATTTCTTTTCATTAAATGCTAAGCATACGCCTGCTTCTGCCTCCCGAATGCTAGCCCGGTCTACAAGAGCTAGTTGAAGGACAGGCTTCAAAGATACAAAGAAACCCTCCCTCAGAAAGCCAAAAGAAAAAAAAAAGAAAAGAAAAAGCAAAAGCTAAGTGTTTGGCTGAACCTTTACTACCCATCTAAAAAAAATAATCTCCATATTATAAATTATGTAAAGCTTGGAATCTTTTTGTGAAAACTCTATTTCTATCAATATGAAAATAATACCAGCATGACATATTTTCCTTGTAAGTAATCATTCTTCAAATTCATAGATGGTCTCTTTTTCCTTTAATTGCTATGAATTTGAAGTAGATCAGGGAGGGCTTCTGGAGAGGAAAGGGGGGAGGACATTGCAGCTAAATTACAATCTCAAAAACTGAGACTCATCAACAAAAGAACACTCCTGATGAAGCTATTTTCCAGATAATCAATTATTGCTCGGTGGTAGAATGATAGCAGAACAGACATAGGGCCCTGGGTTCAGCCCAGCCCTGCAAAACAAGTAAGCAGACGTAACAGTATTACAGCAGCAAAGGCTCTTGTAATTTTATTTTTGAGATCATAATTTAATTACAAAACTCCCTTACTTCCCTCCCTCCAAGAATCTATACATTTCCCAATTCTCCTTCAAATCCATGAGTTCCCTTTTCAGTAATTGTTATTTTATTCATATGTGCATATGTATGTACATGTGTGTTCCTAAATATAACCTAATCAGTCTGTATAACACTACCTGCATGGTTTTTTTCAGACTTACAATTTGGCACTGGACAACCAATTGGTGTGCTCTTCCTTGGATAGGGCCACTGCTCCTGCTCCCATTTTCTCAGTCACCTATAGTTCTTTGTGTAGGGTTGAAGCCTCATTTGCTCCTGTGCTTTCTATGTCCTGTTTGACACTTTCCTTGGTCAGCCAATGTTTGAATATGTGTATGATAGCTAGTAAATGTCTGACATCTCCACACAGAACAGGTAGAGGAAGAGAATCAGGAGTTGAAGTTAGCTAAATAACACACTTAAGGCCAAGTGGTACATGAGATAATATCTCAAAGAAATATGAAGAAGAAAAGAGCTGTACACACTGTGTATATGTGCATGTATGTAGGCATCTACAGATGGTCTATTTTTAACTGATGAAAATACAAAAGTATCAAGAAAAAGAGGCAATAAAAATTGAGAGTAAAATGTTATGAAAATGCAACGTGGACATCTTACTAAATATAAATAATCTCTGTTCATACTGTCATTATCACTGAGAATTACATTAAACTTCATTTATTACTATAAAACAATATCATAAAATAAAAATGTTTAACCCCAAATGAACTGTGAAGAAATTTCACTTTGGATAAATTAAAACCCCGGTGATAAGATGCTATTTTTAATTTTCAATATTTGACATTTGTTTATTTGGGAGTAGATACATTCTTAGATATATGGGCAACTGATTTTATGTGTTTTGACTAGGGATCTTAGTGAACCATTTAGTTTAAAGAAGAAATGCTATGCAGCAAGTGAGCTGCAATTTTGAATACTCATTTCCTTATTCTTATCTTATAGCACTTGCCCAATGTTATGTGATTTTATACCATTCAGCTTTCCAAAACTCTGTTCACTTATATATTTCCTAATTACATGTAACAAAGGTTGCGATGCTCACTGTGTGTTTTAGGACATCAATAAGTTAGAGGAACGTGTGCGCAATGCATCAGCAGAAATCCAGTCTGTGAAAGAAGAACAAGAACATGTGGAACAGGAAGTAAAACAGGAAATGAAAGTTTTGAATAACATCACTAATGACCTCAGACTGAAGGACTGGGAACACTCACAGACACTGAAAAATATCACCTTAATTCAAGGTGAGACATCTTGTCCCAAAAATGAGACGTTAAAATATATCCTAATATGCAGACCTTTGGTATTTGAAATCTTGTCGTTTAAAGGAAATGATTTTTGAGGATGCAGTTACTACAGACAGTTACTATGCAGTTACTATGCATAGAAGAACAGTTAATATGAGGGCAGGTGTGGTAATGTCACCCACAACCTAGAATCTCTTAAAGAGAAATGCAAAACCAGACATGGTGAGTCAGCACTGGGAAGGCTGGGGCAGGAGGCCACAAGTTTGAAGCCAGACTAATCTTCACTGTGAGAGCCTATCTCAAAAAAAAATCCAAGAGAGAGAACTATAAAAGCACAAAAAAATCTCTTTCCTTCTTTTCTGACTATACCTCTTGAATTATTAAAGATAATCTTAGAGCCGGGCGGTGGTGGCGCACACCTTTAATCCTAGCACTCGGGAGGCAGAGGCAGGCGGATCTCTGAGTTCGAGGCCAGCCTGGTCTACAAGAGCTAGTTCCAGGACAGGCTCTAGAAACTACAGGGAAACCCTGTCTCAAAAAACCAAAAAAAAAAAAAAAAAAGATAATCTTAGATATATCAGTATCTTCTACCATGCCAATGAACCTTGCTCATCTTTTAGCAAGAGAAGACATTTATGCCTACATAATAGATTTTAATCCTTTTCCCTTTATGAATATTTTTCTATAGTTCTAAGTTTCTGGTCTGTGTGCTTATAGTTGATCTCTTGGAGAATGTCTTGAATTTGAAGACCTGACAACTTCTTTTCCCTGTATCTATTTCTGCTACCTTTTTTTATATTGTTTTTTTTCTTTTTCCAGCTTGAGTTATGTCTCTCTCATTTTCTTGTTCTGTCTTTTATATAGTTGATGTGAATTGGTTTTATTGAATTTTCTCTTCTTCAAAGTTTCCAAAGAAGTTTTGGAAACTTTATGATATACTCCATATGTCTTGATTGCTGTTGAAATGTTGTAATATGTGTTAATGCTGGTCAGCATCTTAAAAGGTAACTGAGCTGTACAGGGAACTGAAAGTGCTTTGCCTAATGACACACTCCCTTGTGCCCTCTGTATGAGATTACAGTTCATTTCTATCCTATGGACTTTCACAAACCAGAGTTTTAGTCTACATTGCTCATCTTACTTTGTATTAAAATAATTTATTAAACTTGCCCATGAACTAGTCAATTCGTCCTTTAAAAAAATCTATATCATCCAACATTTCTGGGTTATCATCCTTATTCACAAACTGCTTTAAAAGTTCACTTAGGAGGGGAGGGAAGGGGGAGGAGGAGAGGAGGAGATGGAAATCTTGAATAAAAAAATGAGAAAAATAAAAAAAAGTTCACTTAGCAAAAATCAGTGGTATGATCTTGATGTCATTTTCCTTGTTTGCTCTTGATTTTTCACTGTCTTCCTCCATACACATTTTTATGTTCATAATTATTTTGATTATTTTATGAGGATTATAATTTATGGGAATTGTGCCTCTGAATACCAACTATACCAAGTATCTGAAGAGGCCCAGTATTTTTCTCTATTGTATGTATTTTGAATGACTGCAGAATTAGTTACTATAAATAATAAAAGAAAAATACTGTGTAATATTTGCTCTGTATTCTCTCTTAGGGAATAAGCACAAGAAAATAACAGTCAAGTCATGCTTATGCATATACCATTTTCTCACACTCAGTGCTAGGAATAAAGCCTAGGGCCTTGGACATGCTCTGTTGGTACTCTACAACTGAATTCCACCTAGCCATCTGTTTTTGTTTGTAATTTTAAATATTTTGTTTAGAAATTGTTTAAAACTATAAGTGGTGCAGAATGATAATAAGATGTCCCAGTGCATTTTGAAGAAATTATTCTTATGGGTTTTGGTTGCCCTTAACTTCATTCTTGTTCTCTCTGTCTGTAATGCCTGTGAGATCATTAATCTGGAATTTTGGGTGGAGAATGTTTGTATTAGAAATTTGTTGTACTTCCACCATTTTCTAGTTTTGTGTGTTGTATCAGCCTTGAAATTGGTCTACATGGTCTACAGTTTACTCATTCTACCTAGAAAAGGAATTGCCTAACTTTATCAACACTTATTGTATAGATTTTAAGGTTTTTAAGTTAAAATATACTCCATTAATTTCCCCCATTCCATTTTTTTCTGCCCAACCCTTCCCATGTACCCTACTTTCTATCCTTCATATTTATGGTTTCTATTCCTTTAATTGTTATGGTATGTACATACATTCACCCACACACTCATACACACATATACATACATTCATATACATATGCATATTTATCTCCATCAAGAGTATTACAAACCTAAGTTTTAATATGTACACAATATTTACATTATTTTGTGTTATCACAGTGACCCTTTCTCTGTTACCAGTGTGTTATAACCTAGCAAAATATTAACCTCACAACAGGATTTATGTGATTTAATTTGAGAATATGACATTTTTCTCAGATGAGGCCTTTACAGTTCTCAACATCAGAGTCCTTAGCCATTTACAAAGGCCAGAGTTACTCATTTTATTTTAATGTACTGCAAATAGAAATATTTGGATTTCCATATAACTATCTTGATAAATGATAATCTTATCCATGCCTTATAAATATAGTCAATACTTGTGTTTCTTAAAGGACCTCCTGGACCTCCAGGAGAAAAGGGAGACAGAGGGCTCACTGGAGTAAGTGGTCCACCTGGCATTCCTGGTTTAAATGGTAAGGACATAGTAATCACTTAATCATATACCATGAGGTTGAATGATGTGTATCCATGTTTGTGATTAGGGTTGAATGTCCATTTCATCTTTTCTGTGGTATAGGTGTGTGTGAGTGTTTGTAAATCATCGCATGTGTTGGAAAATATAATGTATTCTAGCATCCTAATCACATGGCAAAATAAACGGTGAGCATTAGTTTATTTTAAAGTATTTTATTATTTTATGTGTCTGTTTTGGTTGCACATATGTCTGTGCACTGTGTACATGTCTGGTATCTTCTGAGATGTGAAAATGGTATCAGATCTCAGAGAATGTGAGTTACAGATAATTGTTAGTTGCCATATGGATTCCAGAAATCAAACATATGTCCTCTGGAAGAGCAGCCAGTGCTTTTAACTACTGGGTCATTTCTCTAGCCCAAGCACTAATGATTGACTTTTGTACATTATTTGATGATTTAGCAACAAACAGTTACTACATGAGCTTGTTTATGAGCCTGAGGGCTTTCATAGAGACCACATGCAGTATATTGTTCACATAAACCTATATGTGAAGGAGAATAAGAAAATCACCTTCACATTGGATTAATTTACAAGCTATGATTTTCCAGTTATATAGAAACATTAATGAGTCACAAAATTGTGCTTAATTATTTTCCTCTAAGTATGTCATAATCTTGAAAACAATGTTTTGAAAGAAGATTATGGAAGACATAGAAAAGGAGAGAGAACATGAACTTTCTTTGCTCAAAAAACAATTATGTAACCAACAATAAAAACACTGCTATTGCCATGCATTCAAATGCCATCCTTTGCAAACAAATTCCCTTCATACTATTTGCAAATAAAATAGGCTGGATTATTTAAACACAATTAGAAAGGCTGATAAGTCAATTTACCTAAATACCTTGGATTTGTTCTTAGTTTTTCTCTTTAGATGAAATAAACATTCTTTTTTTTCTATAAATATTTTGACTAGCCAAAATTATATGAGAAAAAAATACCCCAAGTTGAAAAGCATGAATAAAATCTATCATATAATTATATTATTGTGTATCTTATACTTGAAATAGTAAAAATAGCAGTAAACTTTCTCTACCTACCTACCTACCTACCTATCTACCTATTTATCATCTCTCACATATATGCATACTTGATTTATAAAGAGTATATATATATTCATCTTTCTATAAGCCAGTAAATGTGTGCATCTGAAAATAATGGCAGATAAGTGTTTTTACCCCACAAAGTCCTTCTACTTGTTGAAGGCTCTACACATCTTAAGAAAAATCAATTGTATCTTATGTAGGAGAATCAGTCAACATTATTATTATATTGCCCAAACCACTGTTTTCAAGATCCGTTAGAAACTACCCCCTACTATGAAGCATAGTTTCTAAAACCCTGTAATGCAAGCATAGAAAGTCAGTGTGGCCCTGATTTACTATACGAGCAACATCTGGAAGGCATTATTCTAAGTTTCTGGTATGCATATGTGTGAGATAGAACAGCATTTGAACTTTTCTGTTTTAGTTCCTAGTGTAAACAGACACCATGTCAAATCAAATATACCATGTCTCCTACATGATGCACAATATGAGAGAGAGAGAGAGAGAGAGAGAGAGAGAGAGAGAGAGAGAGAGAGAGAGAGAGAGAGAGAGAGAGCTGGAGGTCTCTCTCCTCAGAGATCAGGAAACCCCACAGTGGATGGGGAGGAAAGACTATAGGAGTCGGAGCTGGATGGAGGACACCAGGCAAACATGGCCGACCGAATCAACTGAGCAGAGTTTAACATCAGCTCACAGAGACTGAAGTGACAAGCACAGAGCCTTCATGGGCCAGTACCAGGTCCCCTGAACCTATGATAAGGCTGTTAGCTTGGTGGTTTTATAGGACTCCTAACAGTAGGAACGGGTGTGTCTTGGACTCCTTTGTCTGCTTTTGAGACTCTTTTTCTCCTGTTGGTTTACCTTGTTCAGTCATGATATGATGACTTTTGCTCTATCTTATTGTATCTTATTTTGTCCAGTCTGGCTGTCATCTCTTGGAGCCTTTTTTTTCTGAAGAGGAAAAGGAGCAGAAATGAATCTGGAGGAGAGGGAAAGTGGGTAGCTAGAAGGAGAGGAGGGAGGGGGAACTGTGCTATGGATATACTGTATGAAAGAAAAATCTGCCACTTGATGTTTTCTGATGGATGATAGTAGCTTTCTGGCTAAAAAAGAAAATGTAGTGCTTTTAGTTGACTGGACAATGTGCTTTTCATTGACTGTAATACACTCAATGCAACCAATTTATTTCATTTTTTATATCATCTTTCAATTGAATGCGTGAATGGTTGGAAAATGTCATACTTTCCTCAGAGATTCACTTACTTCATTTATTTGGTGCTTAAGTATGTTTGAAAATTAATAGCTAGACATTTTTGTTTTCTTTACTAACCATGCAGGTCCTCCAGGCCTTAAAGGTGATCGGGGTCCAGCTGGCTTCCCTGGAAATAGAGGATTCCCAGGGGCACCTGGAAAGGCGGGGAGGTCAGGTATTGTAAAGCTATGGTTGTTGTCACAGAGTATGCAAAAAAACACTGGATCATTGGTAGTGTTACTAAAATGCTTGCATAAAATACATTCTTATAGAATAGCAGCACTCAAATAGTTAAATTTATAGTCTAAAATAAATTGAAATTAGTTTTTACTCATCAGAGTAAAATTCCTATGCCCCAAAATAAAAGTTCTGTACACAGATCATATATACACAATCACACACACACACACACACACACACACACACAATCTATTCATTTTACACAAGAGCAACACACTATGAAGAAAGTTATCTACCATACAATAAGCAGAGTCAAAAGACTACCAAGAAAAAGAAGCGAACAGTATAAAAAGCCTTTTGAACACAATTGCCTAAATCTTGGTAAGTCCCAGTTGAAAAAAATATTTATAACACAATTAAGGGATTTATCTTGCATATTAGTGCATAATAATCAACATTGCTCAGCAATGTCTCTTTTGCACAGAAAACAATTGCTATTACAACTAATTATATTAATAGACTGATATTGGATTGTGTTCGTTGTATAACAACATCAGCAGGGAATAAGCTCTTATTTTCCCATTTCAAATAATAATAATACCAAGGGAATACAGTCCATATTGTTAAGATAGATTTAATAGATTTTATCACTTATAGGCTTATAGGAAAATGTCAAGGAAGGCATTCATTTCTCATACACCTCTTCTTCAATATACAGAGGAAACATTTGACAAGTATTAAACCAGTAGTAGTTCATAATTATTAGCAAAAGTCATTGGCTACGTTATGGTTCACTCTTTGGGTTCCATATTGGATGAAGTCTAAAAAGTGAACAGCATTTCCTTTCTATAGTGTTACAGAATAGACTCTTAGTTGCAAGGATAAATTGTGATCCACCTAAACACTATGACCCTTCATCCAACCTCTACCACACTTCATGAATGGATAAACAAGCTGTGAAGAAAGCAGAAAGCAGAATCATAATTAGCAACAAAGAGAAACAGACAATCAGGCCACAAAATGATATGGAAAAATCTTAAATGCATATTGCCAACTGAAAAAAAAGCTGATCTGAAAATACTAAACTTGAAGATTCCAACTGTGTGCTCTTCTGGAAAAGGCAAAGTTGTGGAGTCGGGTTGGCAAGTGTCTAGAGAAGAGGCCGTGATGGTTAGGCAGATCACAGGGTATTCTTGGACCTGGGGTCCTCTTCTATGTAATGCTGGTGTTACACTGTATAGAAACTGTAGCTTTACTGTATTGACATCACTGTATAGAAACAGTAACAGCAGTTGTGCAGCTGTTTCTCCTTCCTAAGCATGAAATTCAAGCTGAACTTTTGAAACTGAGTTTTATATTGTGGCTCTTTCTCTGTGGAGAATAGAAACGATGAACCATAAATGTTTTTAACCCTTCTCTCCATTTACATTTTTAGATCTTTTGCCTTTCTTCTTGAACAATCTAAAAATTTGGTAATACTCTTCACTAAGGAGGAGTACTCTTTAAAAATTAAAATGTTTGGGTCTTTTGTGCTACTTAATTATTTTGATGATTTAATGGAACCTTAGATAGTTTACCCAGAAGTACATTTAATGATATAAAAGACAATTGCATTATCAACTTGAGAATTACCAGTTATCTTCAAAGGCATCTGATAAGTAATATGCAACATTTAATTAATGTTAAATAATAAATACTAATAAATAAAAAAGCAAAAACTATATACAATTTCAATTGATATGTGTATTCTAAGGGCTTCAATTCTCAATCTATTTTATACAAATATTGCAATTTTTTTAGTTTGGTCAAAATATTCACTAAGAGGTACATAAAAATATTCCAATCAGAAAGAAAGACAAAATATAGAAGTCAAAAATGACTAAAGTAATGTATATTAAAATCCTAAAATTAGCTTTTAAATAATTGCACCTTGAAATTAGGTTAACTGTACAGTCTCAAGCCAGACAAAATCTCAGCATGGAGTAAGCTAGATGGACACAATGTCACATGATCACTAGCTGTGATAATTGGCATCCCCTGGGACAAGGTAGTGGATTCCTTTTAAGGGTATGACCCTAGGTATATCAACCAGGGTCCACAGTAGGCACCATATCCAAAAATATTTGTGCAACACGAATTTGACTCAACGAGTTAAAAAGAAAACACGACATGAAGTTGGGTAGGTAGGAAGGTGAGGGTAGATCTAAGATGAGCTGGGGGAGGGAGATTACTATGATAAAGATATATTGCATGAAATTCTCAAAGTAATAGTATTATAAAAGAAAATTAACTGATGTTAAAGTCCTTCTCTGTAATTTATTGAGTATAGAGTCACAAATACCAGAGTCTAGCAAAGATATGACAGACGAAAAATTGAAAGCATAGTAGAAGCTGCAGAAGCTGCTATCTATTAAGAAAAGGGCATTATGGATTCTGCATTTAAATTTCAAAGCAAATGTACAATGAAAGGAATTATTTTCACCTCAAGGAAGAATAAATCTCAGCTTTAGCAACTTACAGGTCATTTTAGTCCCAAATCGTAGCATTGGTAGATCAGAATAATTGAAAACAAAGTTTTAAAAAAAATCAATAATTTTCCATAGTCTGTGATTCTTACGCTGCAACTTCTGATAAGTTTCAATGGAAAGTTAAAGTAAAATCCAAAATAGTAACTCTGATTTTCATTTTGAACCTAACAAAACTGGAGTCGGTTCTGTGTTCAAATTAAAATGATACTACTTGTAAGATTCGTATCTGATACCTGGTGGAAGAAGAAGTAATAGCCAAACCGAATCTCATGAGATGAAATTTTTACCATAAAAATCTGTTGATGCCAAGTAACCATCTCCCAGACAGTAGCATTTAAAGTGAAATTGAGGACAAGGTGGCAAATTATTTACAAAGACTGATGATGAACATTTCCATATTTACTTCTAAGTTTGAATCACTGACCCTTAAATAACACGTAGGCTACATCCCTATGTGTACGGGTGGGCATTAGCCTACAGAATTAAGGGACCAATGAACATTTAGTAATGGAGTTATTAGAATTCCATCAAGTCCCTGAACTTACAAAATCCAGACTTTAGGATGTTCTCTTGAAAAGGAATAAATAATAAGACATAAATTTGAAATGGGAAGAAGTAAAGGTTTGGGATGAGTTAGAAGATTCTGGGCTATTGGAAGGGGGGAAAGGCAAGGTCAGATACAGAGGAAAATGAAAATGAACATGCAAAATTATACTATATTTCAGTTGTGCCTGTTTTGTGAAAGGGGGACATATCACGCCCTTGTAAATAATTTTAGATGTTATAGTACTAAAATTATAATGGGGTTTCAAAAGTGCCTGTTATCATTATCAGCATGGGATAGTTAACTAACTATAAGTTACTGTAAATTGGTGTCTTATTTTGTGGTGTACTATTTCCATTTAAATCAAGTTCTGTGGAGTTTGTAACCATGCCTTAGTGGTATAGCATGGGTTTCGTATACACAGGCCTTGAGTACAATCTCTGGCACTTCAAAATGAAAAAGAATAAAGAGAGAAAGAAAGAGGTGGTGGAGAAACAGAGTAAAATATCGGCATTTTCTGTTGAACTGATTCCTTTCTCTTTTGCTGTTTTTCCCTCTAAGGATATCCTGGACCTAAAGGCCAAAAGGGTGAAAAGGGGGGTGCAGGCATATCAAGTAAGTTTATGACTTCTTGTTTCCTTTGTCAGTTTTGTTTTAATGGAGTTAGAATTTGATATTAATAGTGTAGGCTTAAAACAGACATTGAAAGATTTAGCATTGATCTGCAGAGCTTCTGGAGAAGACAGCCACAGTTTTCTCCAAATAAAACATGCTGATTAGAATAAAACAAATAGATTAGATTACACAACTCTTTCAAACTCATTATGCATTTGTATCCTATTTTTCTTCTTCTTTTTTGATTAGTGCTATTTCTAAAGAAAAAAATCACATAGAAAATTGTCCAATTTTCAAGTCAATTTTTACCCACTGAAGGGAAATCAAGCTTTTGAATAGAAACAATTGCAGTCTGCTTACACACTAAGTGAGCTCATGAAAATCTCATATATAGACATGTGGACAACCTGAAGACCTTAACAGAACAATTCCCAGGCAACTAGAGTTTTTGTTTTATTTTGTTTTTACTAAAACCTTGAAAATGTCTCATTATATATCCAAGACTTTCCAACCTTCAAAGGAATCGATTTCACATCAGGAAGCTCCATTACAATGCAAACTTCTCATTGAAATGCAAAAGAGCTGGGTATCAGATTTTAAAACCTAAGTATCAACTGAGATGGCTGCCGTTCCCTAGGCTATAAGTAATTTGTTATGTGTATAGGATGAATATACTTTAATGTAATAATTGTGAAGAAGAATGGATACCCCACTTGGGTTATTGACTCTCTGCCAAAGAGAGTCTACATGTGAGATGCATGTTGTGAACATGTCTGGTACAGAGCCACAGTACATCTTCCTTGTTCAGGGCTCGGTTGTAGACAGATCACGATAAAGTCTTATTAACAAAGACCTTGCTGGTTTTAGCTGGGATTATATTTTTTTTTTCAAATTTCCCTTGTTGTCTCAAAAAGTTCCTTTAGCCTAATACCTTGTACAGATGGCACGATTAGACAGCATAGGGTTATGACTGTGGTGAACCATTGGAGGCTAATCCAACTCTGATGCTTTCAAAGCTGAACAACACATAGGAGTGGTGGAAGCCTCAGAAATTATGTGCTTTCCCCACTGCTCTTAGCATATTAGGGCAACATAATTGCATCCCTTCTCCTTGTGTTCTTTCAGGAGGCCACTTCACCGCTGGTTGCTTGTTAATGGCCCTTTATCTCCTCTCTTTCATCCCATCTAGTTTCAGTTGATCTCTTAGCAGTCCCTAGTTCTCAAGTTTCTGCGTATCTTTGTCTATGTCTTTATTTTCTCACACTTTACAAAAGTATCTTGACCTCATCTTCCTTTCCCCGAGGCTTTGTCAGAGCTTTGAAACATTGACCGTAATTGAGTTTGGCACATAAGGAACTTCTCTACTTTTAATCTATAGATTGTAAAGCCACACCACTTTCTGTTTCTTGCAGCGTCTACATGCTTGTAATAATTTTTCAGCTATGTCTAGAAATTTGCAATTACAAATTTGGATGACTATTTTTGGAGTTTGAGCACTTTCTCTGAGAAAGCAGTAAGAGCAATTTGAGGGGGGAATGAGTGTAAACAGCCTCTTGATTCTTCTCCTTGTCCCCCCAGAGAGAATGTAAAGCAATTCCACAACACTCCAAAAGAAAAAACATTAATATGCATACGCATCCATCGTAAAAGGTCCTGGTTTTCTGTGTTTAATATGCAATCACAAGTGCTTTGGCCTCTTTTCTCTCAGTGGCTAGATATTTTTCAAAATACTACAAAAAATTACAGAGATATCACAATTATCACAATGTAGTCATTTATTTCCTTACTTTAAATGGTCAATAATTTTTGCTTGCTTTAGTTTGGCTTTAATAATCAATGTTCCGTCCACCATTTCCTATGATGTTTTGTGAGAATGTTGTGAAATATAGGATTTACTAGAATTATAATCAATAGTTCAAAGTTATATGCATTTTACAAAGAGGTCTTGCAAATGCCTCCACAATGATTATATAGACTATTCTGTATGAAATTACTCAGATCTTCACATTTTAATCATGATCTTAGAATTTATATTTTAATAATTCAGGTATTTTGAAATATAATAAAATAATCCTGATTTCCTCTTTTACCTATGTACCTGATCACATTGGGGCAGGACCCTTTTAAGATCAGGTGGGTTGAGCAGAATGCTCCACTATCATCTCCTTAAAAGGCCTTTCACTTCTGGAGAAGCCATCAGAACAACTAACTTCCGGGATCTTTCTGCAGCTCCTTCAAATGACTTTGGCTCCTGTGTCATGTCATTGCCTGGTCTCTTCACGACCTCTTCTCCTGACTCTGGGTGCTGTGCAGGCTCCCAGTTCCATATGTATACCATCATGCACTATGCTATAATAACCACCATCCCTTGGCATCCTTCACTTAGATGCACTCATATGCTGTCTACTGGGATGTTCCTGCCTCCTTCAGCCCTTCTGCTGCTCACTTACCTAATCTTGTGGAATCCAATTTAACCCATTGGGCTCTAGGAGAAACTTCATGGATATTGATTAAATGGGGGTTCTTTATATCAAGACACTTTCTCAAATAGAAATAGGGATAGAATAAAAGAAAATCTATTCATCCATTCTTTCACTCATTCATTTAGCATAAGTGCAATGTGTATGTTGTGAAGTCAGAAATAACAATAAATATGTTTTTTCTAATTTATAGATATAAATATACCAGTTATAAACAAACCACAGAAGACTACCTAGGAAAATAATAAGGTGGAATAAACATTGAAAGGAGATAGATACTCTTAGTGTCTTTTATATTAGAAATAACCTTATTTTTATTGCTTATTTCACAATGCTACCTTCTTATTATCCAATTCAAATCATATATATATATATATATATATGAGAGAGACAGAGTAGAGAGAGATAAAGCATAACCTTGATAATTTCTTCAATATGTTTGAATGAGAACCAACCTAACTTCATGAATTGCCTATTCATTTCAAAAAAAAAGTTTGATCATGAAAAAAAATTAAAGATTTTATTCTAGAAAGCTCTTTACATTTACTTGAATTTTGTTTTAAGTGTATATACTAGAAAATAAATATTACAATAGATATGAGATACTTTATGGGGGAAAAAAGCAAAACAGGAGAAAGAAAGAAAAGAAATATAAGAATAATAAAGACATAAGATCCTATGAAGTTTTCATGTTGACGTCTCTCTGTGAGCCAACAAAGATATTTCCCAGGGTTTTCTTTTTTTCATGTCTTAACACTAAACATTAAGATAGAAGCACAATTCTAATCGTATGCCTATGTGTATCTCATTTGTTCCATTTTTGCTCTGCAAAATGATATCCCTTCCTACCTCACAGGGTTGTTGTGGGGACCAAATTACATGTGATGATGTTCTGTAAAATCATAAAGACCTTGAAAGTCGAAGGAATGGTTCAGAGCAATCCTTCTGAATGTAACAGCTGTTCTTTGCCAATTTTATGCAGATATATTAAATCTCTAATCTATTAGGACATAAAGAAAAATAGAAATGCCAGGAGCCATTTATATATGTTTTGGACAAAAAGAAAGATGTTAGAGAAGACAATAGTTTTATGTTAGATGGACGAGCAGTGCAAGTGTGCCCAGATCATAAATCAGTGAATTTGTCTTAGCACAGCAGAAGAGTACTGGTTGCAAGTAAGAGAAGCAACTAAACCAGAGGCCGTATCTGTTGACAGAGGTCAGAACAAAATGTCAGACTAATAAAGCAAGAGTCTGGGCTTCATAGAATGAAACCCAAGCCCAGAACATTTGTTGAGAAAGTTCTGAAAATGGTAGCAACAAATTGGTATTGTCACTGGTAGTAGGTTCTGTCTCTGTCTGCATGCCACCATGATATGATCAAATCTGGTCATACTGGGAATTAGCCAGTATTATAGTAGTCTACAGTACTAACAGACTAGTAATTCTGTGCAAACATCTAGAAAAAAATTGTATTTGGGCATGTGACTTAATTGGCTGGGCTGTGGAGTGTGTGTGTGTGTGTGTGTGTGTGTGTGTGTGTGTCTGTGTGTGACTATTTTCTTGTGCCAGACAGCATTGCTGTGGACAATTTTGGCTTTATAGGGAATGACCCTGGTCCCAGGTGTGCTGGCAGGCAAATTGTAGGGATTCAGTTTTCAAGGCATCTTCCAAAACTAAGCATGGATGCCGCCGTGTGTAATATTAACCCGAACCTCCCAAATTAACGAAGACAGCTCTATCTTTCTCTTTCGATAAAAACAGATTCCAAATGCCCTGTTCCAAGGCATCAACTATTCCAACTTTTATCATATATGATGAAAAGTGACAAATGACATGTTTCCATGCCTTGTTAACTAGAAAGAGTGTTTTTGCCAAGCAAGGGAACCATATAAGCAAAACACTGGGATGGACAGTCGCCGTGGTACATCTTAAAGGGTTCTGATGCTTATCTGTGCTGTGTCAGCGAGCTCTGCACATCCTCAAAAGGGGAGATTCAATTAATCTTTGGAATCTTATTCTGAAATTCCTACAATGTTGTGGAAAAAATGCATTTGCTATGATTTGTACTGAGAACTCAACTCAATCATAAATAAACTTCTGGTCTGTCTCCAAACATTTAGTTGACTTAAGTTAAAGCTTCCTTCTCCCATCACTATTATAATGAGCATGCAGAAGATGCTTGCTGCGTACAGGGTACTGTTGATGCATTTTTCATACCTAATACTCAGAGAGCCATTGGGGTAAGTGCTATTAGTATCGGTGTTTCATGAACTTGAATCTAATGGTAACTACTAATAAAGGAAAATAGGGTAGATTCAAACCTATGCCAACCAGTTTCCAAATTCTCATGACTCTGTGAAATGCTTCCACACTAATCAAATATTTTATGAATGCTAATACTACAGATATTTCATATAGAGGGTTTGGAAGTGGAAGAAGAGAGAGGATATTTGCAATTAGTAATTCCACTTTACAGAATGAGCCTTATAATTTGAACTCCCCCCCCCGGTGATAAAAATCTATAGACTAGGTCAAATTCCGAAAGTGTACTATTGAGTCATCTTTGTTTATGTTTCCACCAACATAACTACTGCACACGTTGCCTGCTTTCTCTCCCTCAAGTCTATTACTCAGACACATCGTCTTCCTGGAAGTGCTCTCAAGACTTCCATTATCACTAATGAGAGTTACTTACTTGCACCTTGGGAAAAGTCTACCTTTATTTCAGTAACTGACTCAGTGTTCACATTTTCTGGTATCATTGGCTGCTTTGTGCCTCCTTGCACTTACTGTGTTTCTCAAGTTCCAGAGTGTACTTTTCACAGGAGTACTAGTTATGGGCCAGCAAAAAAGGTACATTATACCAGAGCAAGAATAGCTCTCTGTAAATTAGACAAGTGCCACCTACGTTTTTATGACAATTGCGTTTTGTCTATAGCTTTTAATGATCCTCCCAGTTGTTAATAAAAGCAGACAATATTCCCCTAACACAGTATGTATGATCCTTAATAACACTATTAATATGCCTTGTAAATGGAACCAGAGATTTAAATCAGCAATGGATAAGTAGTTAGCTTGTTCTGTTCTGTACGTCTCCCCAATGACTCTTATAGCCGGAACTTCACCAGATCCAACTAGAAAGGAAAAGTCACTATAATTCTTTCCAGGATTTGTACCAGCAGATTTGAAGTTCATCCAGTATGGACATGGGTTCAGAAAGAGAAAAGAGGCCTAGCATGGATGCTATACATCCTTCTATAACCTCAGAGGAACCAAGAATCTCCCTACACCCATCTCTAGTCATGAAATACTGTCTTCTGTGCTACAGTGGGAAATTCTGATGTATAGGAACATAGGATCATCTACTTGTTCCCATTCAAGTGCCTTATAAGTAAAGAATTCAGCCTATTAGTTGGTCTTCTCATTCTGTCTTGTCTGGAAGTGAGCTACAGTGAATCTCAAGTTCAATTCCCTAGAACAACAGCTAGCTTGACTACATAGGACATGTGCAAAAGGATCTTTGCAATACTCGAGCTAGGACTTAAGCTGTGTGCTCTTCACCATTCTTTAGAATACTGAAGTTACTCTTATTTTATCCCTTCTTTAAATCTGCACACCCTGATCAATACACTTCAGAGTAAAATATGTGAATTCCTGAATGTTGCAGGGTAATATTAAAGCCTCTATTGTGAATTGTGTAGTAAAATGACTGTGTTTCCTATTGATATTTTGTGGAAGTCTGAATTCTGTTCCTTGGAATGCTGACATGTACTAGAACACAAATATTCAGTTTTCTATGCACAATAGTTTCATAAAACTCTATATGGTTTGTAGCATGATTCATTAGTCTCCAGAAAAATAATTAAATGTTCTCTTATAAACTATCATCTAAATGAAACTCTCTCCTATCATAGCCACATTTATTTTTCTAATATTAATTTTTAGTATTTTATTAGTTCTTTGATAATTTCATACAATGTGTTTGGGTCATATTTACCATCCTTCTCCCAACCCTTCCAAGATCTAACCCTGCTTCTGTACAAACCCCAACTTTGTGTCTTAAAAAATATATCAAGACCAATTAGTGTCACCTGTATATTCTTGGATGTAACCACTGGAGTATCATACACTTACCAGGAGAAAATGACTCTCTGCTTTCCAGCTGATATCAATCACCAGCAGCTCTTTAGCTAGGGGTGTGACTTCTCGCCCAGTTCCCCCCCCCCCTTATCATGCCATGGTTTGGTCTGACTTGAACATGAACCAGGCTGGTGCATGCTGTCACAACCACTGCGACTTATGTGCAGCTGTCCTCCTATATCCAGGAGACATTGCTTCCTCATAGTCACTACACTGCTAATTCTTATAGTCTTCTTCTGCGATGATCCCTCCCTCCATTTCTGAGAACCACACTAACACCCACAGGAATTCAATTTGTGCCAGAAGAACATGGATTTCCAGTTACAGAAAGTAACCAGTTGAATAAATCTTATTAATATTGCTAAGAAGCCTAATAGACCCTTAATGAATATTTTGAAATTTTAAAATCAGACATTTTTTTTTTTTTTTTTTTTTTTTTTTTTTAGTGAAAGCAAATCTGGGGATTCGTACAGTGAAGTACTGAGTTGGATTATCTGTTAATTAATGTCCTCATTGCTCTGACTGGAGCACTTTATAGGAAGGAGGCTTTTTTGGCTCACAGTTTGAGGGTGTCATAAAACATAACGGCATGTAAATTCTGGAGTAAGGAACATGAGAAAGTTGCCCATCTTTGTTCACAGTTGGGAAGCAGAGAGAGGTACATACTGGAGCTGAGCTTGCTTTCCTTCCTTCCATTCACTCAGGAACCCTGAAACTGCTGTAGGTGTCTCCCACAGTTATGGCTGGTCTTCCTGTCTCATTGAATGCACTCTATAAACTCTCCTTCAGACATTCCCAAAGGTTTGTCTCTCCAGTGATTCTAGTTTCTCTCAGGTTGACAATGTTAACCAACATCCCCAACCCTTAAGTAAGAACATATAATAAGCCACTTAATGTCCTTTTGAAGTAAGACTCACTCAACAGTCCAGTCTAACCTCAATATAGTGATCCTTCTGTCTCAGCTTCCCGAGTGCTAGGATTAAAGGTATTTCTCACTATGCCCAGCTAAAAAAGCAATCTTTTTAAAGAAGTTTTGAGGTGTTCAATCACAGTATAGCAGATGTGATTCCCTTATTTCCCATCTAAAAATCAAAGAAAAGCTTGCCCTTTCAAGTTTCCCTTTTATTTGCTCTCTTACCTATGAATACTCAAACACAAAACAGAAGTGAAAGGGGAAGGAAATCATGTTACTGCCCTTGCACTGCCAGATTAAACTGACTGGTCTTATTGAGATTAGAAGCCCAAGACTGAAGTGCCCTCAGGGTTGGTTTCTCAGGAGACCTCTCTGCCTGGCTTGCTGATGGCCACAAAGGCAGTCTGACCTCTGAGGATCATATGATTTTCCCCTGCTAAAGCACCAACCCTACCGAACGAGGACTCTGCTTTTATCAAGTCTTTAGGTATGAATTCCTCTGTAAAGCCCATAGCTCTAAACACAGTCACACAGGAAGTTACTAGTTCATTATATGAACTTAGGAAGAACATAAGGTAATCCTAACAGAAGGTATAAAAATTTGACCCTGCTCTTCAACAACAACCAAAGAGTGAATTGGTATTGACACTCTGTCTATGGGTCATCTTATATCTGCCTTTATACAAAACTAGGAAGAGAGTCTTTATGTTGGTTTCTATCAGTTTATCCTTAGGGGAGGCCTAATATGCCAGTAAAATTTAAGTCATATTGATTCTGAAACTTACGAGAGCAATTTCACTTGTATTTCCCTTTTTACTAATTTTTAAACTTTAAGTTTCAACGATGTTATTTAATATCATGCCACTCCATAAATGAAAACTACTATCCAGGAAATTTCACCTGAATATACAATAATCAGTTTTTGAAAGGTTCCTGTCAAACAGAATGACCTTGGCAATCCCGTATGCTCTTCCTCAGATAATTGCCACCAATATGTCTGTGACAGCAGTTAAGAAGGATGAGAATGCTGGTACCACCTTGTCATTTCAGCATTTGGGAGGTTGGAGCAAGAAAGACTGCAAATTTGAGGCAAGCTTAGGACATATAGTAGGAGGCTTTGTCTTAAAGAACAAACAAAAAACTGAAATGACGAAGAAAGAGGCAGAAGGATCTTTGCGAAATCGAGGCCAACTTGGTCTTACAGAGCTAGTTCCGGGACAACCAGGGTTGTGCATAGAAACGATGTTTAGAAGAACAAACAAAAACAAAAATCCCCTGCAGGCAGGGCTGTGCATAGAAACTGTGTTTAGAAAAAACAAACAACAAAAACAAAAATTCCCTGAAAACCTTAAATGAAAAGTGACAAGATGTAATAAACTTTCTCATTCAAGAAATGAATGAATTCTACAAAAATGGATTTTACTTCATAAATAGCAGGATATAGGGTGTATTAGGCTTCTCTAATGGAACAAAACTAATAGGATGGATATATATATGTATGTATATGTATGTATGTATATCACACACACAAATACACAGAGGTAGGTTCTAAAATAGTAACACAAAAAGAATTGCTTCAGTGATCTGAGAGCCTAGTATTTTGAGGCAGGGTGTTTCAGCTTTTAGAACAGTCTCACAATGGCTGTCTTTCCCTGGGGAAAAGGCAGATAAGTTGATAAGTAGTAGTTGCTCATTCTATAAGACTGGGTGCCTCCTAGTCACAATCTGGCAGTGGAAGCCTAGAAAGTTCCATGATCCTAGTCCAGGACAACAGCTGGGAAACACTGGTTCTGCCATCGGTGTAAGAAGCAGCAACAGGGAAGACTGACTGCAGCAAGATGGAGGCTAAGGGAGCACGTGGTAAGATGAACTCCCTTCTGCCACATTTTTTTATCCATGCTGGTTTCAGAAGGTACTGTCCATATCCAGTGTGACTCTTCTCATGTCAGTCAAAGCAATCAAGATGCTTCTTCAGGTAAGGCTCCTTCTCGGGCAACTCTAATTTGTGACAAGCTGACATCAAAACCAAGTATAATACAGGAGCGAGCTCAAGTTAAATCATCTGGACTCAGTCTCTCTGCAAGGCTCTTAGATTTCATATTTGTCACCTCTGTTGCAAATAGCTTCATGCTGAGCCATATTATTTTTACATCTTGCTACTGTTTTCCTTAAAAAACTCCTCTGATTCATCTCTGCTTGGGGGCTGAACTTACTCTTGGCTACTGTGTTTAGGGATGGGTATACTCATTCCCTAACAAAGCTCTAAATGCCTAGTAATTAGGAAGACGTGATTTCCTTTTCAGAATCTCAAGGGTACAAGGACACAGAACACTGAACAGCCCTCACTGTGTGGTTCAATAACATTTAGGAACAATCTTCCTGATTGCTCATTGGACGGCTATTTTAGCAGCTCAATTCTTTCACAGTGGTAATGAGTTATAATCAAGGAACCACACTGCATCCTAGGTGCCACTGGTCTATAAGTTACTCGTAGCTTGGGGGAAGAATAACCTCTGGGGATTCTATTACTCGTATGCAGCAGACTTGACACAGGGGATCCTGTTCATGGGTTTTGTGCCATGAGCTGGGTCAGACACTTCATAAAAGCTGCCCATGGTTTTGGAAAGGCGAAGTGACTAACACTGATTATGTAATGCATTGCTGCCGCCATTGCCTTTTTCTAAGCATTAAGCCAGTTAATCAGATTTTCTATGAAGCAGAGTTCTGGCTGGGCAGTGGTGGCACAAGCCTTAAATCCAGCACTCAGGAGGCAGAGGCAGTCGGATCTCTGTGAGTTTGAGGCCAACCTGGTCTACAAGAACTAGTTTCCAGGACAGGCTCCAAAGCTACAGAAAAACCCTGTCTGGAGAAGCCAAAAAAAAAGGAAAGAAAAAGAGAGAAAGAGGAAAGAAAGACAAAGAAGAAGAAAAAGAAAGAAAGAAAAGAAAGAAAGAAGAGAAAAAAGAAAGAAAGAAAGAAGAAAGAAAGAAAGAAAGAAAGAAAGAAAGAAAGA